>NW_027162769.1:0-278 GCF_002600585.1 Cystoisospora suis
GAGAAGAAGAAGAGGAGGAAAGACGTCGGGGAGATAAGGATCTGACGGGAGCTTTTTCTTGAGGTTCTTTGGGTGTGAAGTAAAGGCCTGAACGATAGACTCGATCGCTCGAGTCTGCCTCGTATTGCGACTGCGACCCATAGGCATCGACTGATAGAGAAGAAAAACGACCTGTACTTGCCCTCTCCACTGGGAAGACCGACTTCACTTCCAGATCAAGAAATTAAAAAGCTAACATGGACGCAGGAAAGCGGGCAAAAGAAAACAGAGAAGAAGTT
>NW_027162770.1:0-162 GCF_002600585.1 Cystoisospora suis
AGTATGGTCCATCAAGCAGCTACATTCGTACCTTAGAGGGGCGCCATTCATACTCAGGACCGACCACCATTCACCCACCTGTCTGAAGCGGACGGAGTTCCCTGAGGATAATTCCAGGGTGTCGCGGTGGTCCGACTATTTGCAAGGATACGAGTTTGATGT
>NW_027162770.1:676-1135 GCF_002600585.1 Cystoisospora suis
TCTATCTGTGTTGTCGTCGATCGCCTGACTAAGTATGAAAAGTTACGAATAAACATATCAGCGAACTGCTCCGCAGACATACTGCTATAGTCACACTCTTCGGGTATTTTCTTATTCTCTCACTCCACTCATGTATTACACGCCTTCTTCATAGGGTAGCACTTGTTCCTACACAATTCGTGTACCTTCCTTCACTTCCACTCACACGCACACAGCTCTTCCACCTCTAGAGTATTCACACTAGTTTGGGAGGTCTTGCCTTCCCGCGAGCATTCTTCTCTCCCGGTCCTAGTTCTTCTTCATTGGCGCTCTTCTCTCCCATTCTTGTTTCCCTTCTGACACTTTCGCTCACTCCCGTTAACACATTGCCCTTGTTTAGGCTGCACTAGCAGCCACGTCTTTGAATGATCTTCCTCCTTCGTCTTCAGGTTCTTCACTGCTTTGACTCGTCTTCCTTCT
>NW_027162771.1:0-320 GCF_002600585.1 Cystoisospora suis
CACGTCTTTTTTTCAGAAGTCTCAAGAGCACCGCCAACATGTGCAGGAGGCCAACGCAGCCTAGGGAGCCCGTGGGGACCTCCCACGACTTCTAAGAGTTGAAGGAAATCGAGGGGAGTCGATTGCGCTAGGTTTCAGCTCCGTACGAGCGAAACTCGCAGCGCTGTTTACATGTCCATGTTTGTGTTGAGTGTATGTGCCCAGTGGAATCCTACATGTGTGACTGTGGGGCCCACAGGGGGAATGGGAGCCTACAAGTAGCACAGCTAGATAGAGGAAGAGAAGAGGTACCTAGAAGTACCCAAGTTAGCCCCGTAACC
>NW_027162772.1:0-516 GCF_002600585.1 Cystoisospora suis
GCAGATAACGTGCGGCCGTTCGCGCAAACAAACTGTAAGGCTTCATCTGCCTTCTCTTTCCTTAACCTGAGCCTTTCGACCAGCTCAGGGCGTATGAAGCTTCGCACGGACCCTGTGTCGAACAAGGTCTCCACCGTTTCACCACACACTCTCACAGGTAACACGGGAAGGTCCTCCTTCTCTTCCTCTGGGGCCGTTAGCCCGCACTCATGAATGGAAGGCTCCTTAGTCTCAGGGCTTTTGATTGCGCCCTTGAATCCTGGTTCACTCTCAACTTGCCCGACGGAAATTCTCCTGGCGTTCCGCTCTGCGTCCGTTGCGCTACCGCTCTCTTGCGTAGCTTGGTCGGACCAGCAACTGAAAACAGCGGATATTCCCGATCTATGGGCTCTTAGCTTTTGACCGGACTCCTTCCGGTCCACACTCGCTTGTACCGCTGCTAGAGCGGTCTGCTGGCGTTCTGGGGCTTGGGCTCTGCAATCGTCCGTAGCCTGTTGTGTGGCGTCGGTTCTGGTG
>NW_027162773.1:0-8704 GCF_002600585.1 Cystoisospora suis
CTAGATAACTTCAACGCGGCGCGAGCATGCACGCGCCGCGTTGAAGTTATCTAGCAGAACGTCCGATGCATGCACACGCGTGACTGGCTTGACTGCGACTGCGCTGGCCAACAGCAGCGCCGCAGCGTCGGTCGTTTCTTGGGCTTTCGGCTGTCCCAAGCAAAACCGGGAGCAAGCTGGTGCAGCCGGGGACTCTCTCCTCCCCACAGCCGTTAGGTGTTAATGACCCACAACTGCGGCCATGTGGTTGACACCCGGAATCAGAACACTTTGTAAATGCCGCTGAGCACCTTTTCAATCTACTCCGCAGACTGCCTTTTGCTGCGCAGGACTCGGTGAGTTCCGGACTGCGGCTCCTAGGAGAGCCTAAAGCTGAAAATCGGGAAAATGCGGGGAGTCCCCCCGCCTGTGGAAAAGCGGCGAAGAGCGAAGGAATTCGAATGAAGGAAACCTGCTCTAAAATGCTCCGCGACTCTTGGGCCCGAGAGCAGCCACCAAGGTTGCCAGATCGGAATAACAGATAACTCAAGGTGAAGAGCAAGAAAGCAAAACCGTAGGACTCCTGAAAACGCAGCCGGAGTGCAAAGATCACCTAGAGCGCAGTTTCCTGCGGAGAACGTGGCGCGTGTAGTTTTCTGCTGGAGAAGCAGAGTAGGGGCAGTATGGCGGGTAATGGGGACCGATTGACTTGTAAAGAATTCTAGTCCATCATTTCCGCCGCCGCGAGGCACTTCGCGTCGGCCGTAGCCCGGCATTGTGCGGCGGCCCGCAACACTTCGCCTGGCTGGCTAAAAGGCCCGGCGCTTTCCTGCTGCTGTAGCGTTCGCTCCAACCGATAAGGCGTCACACGTCTCTTGATTAGTGCTTCGCACCTGCTCGTGACCGTCGTAGTGGTCGTCTACCCGGCGCACCGTGGCTTACTGAATTAGCGGCTGCCCACCAGCACAGATGCGGTCGCGACTGACCGGCACAACAGCCACCACCTAAACCGCCGGAGGCACACCTCGGATAATATGCGTCACGGACCGCAGGTACCTAAGAACAAAACACAAACATTGTGAGGGGCTATCTCGACAACGCTGCGGCAAGGACGGTTCCAGTAGTGCTCCGTGTTGCTCGGCGAACTCGTTGCATCGCGACTTGATCTGCTGACACGACGCAACGCTGCGACGAATAGGACGTTGTATGTATGCCCGTGTCTATAAGCGACGCCGCAATACCTTCGGGAGTTTATATCTGATTCTCTCACGGAGGCACAACACGTTGCCGGCGGAGACTAGTCGTCGGCTCATCGGCCGCGATTCAGAGCACGGCACGCACTACACCGGACAGCGGCAGAGTCGCGTCACCGGCGTTACAGTGTCGGTGTAAAAAGAGAAAAGCGGAGAGCGGATACAACGCAGTTGTAGTATCTGCTCGTACTGAGATATTCACTCGGCTTGGTATTCACATGGTGATATGCCGGCGAGCACAACTGATACCGCCCGGGGCCAGCTTGTAGCAAACCGCACCGACAGCAACGGGAAGCAAAACTACTGTGGCAAGAATAGTGTTGCCGCTATTCAACTAGTTTTGTCACTGTAGTGTAAGCGTGACGCCCGGGTGTAGCACTCGCTAAGGTTGCGGGAAGATGCTGGACCTGCGCAGGAGTGTCACACAGGGTATGGTTGTCGCGACAGGGCACCGCCCGACGACCTGGCCGAGACGCGCGGCTCGGCGCTGCAGACCATTAGCGGGAAAAAGAAGTCTCCCTCTCTGTACATGTATACCTAAAACTTGTCAGGTCATCCACCTATCGATCTGACTTCGCGTGTCCATGCTCCACAGTCTCCTTTTACAACCTCGTCCTGGCCGGTCACGGATAGGTTAGGGCATCTCAAAATTCACCGTAGGGATTTTGTTTTGGCTGGACCTTCACTGCACAGATCGACGATGTCGATTCTAGGGCGCACCTCGATCAGCTGGCGTTGGCTCCCCATAAAAACATTCACAGTCCATTAAACATTACCTGCAGACTCACCTGCACGTACACGTAAGCAGTTGTATCCCCCCCCACACACTTACGGATATATATGCATCGTTACTGGACCATATGCCCAGTTCAGCATTGGTTTCACTGCGACAATCTTGCAAACGTCCCACGGAAAAATATCCCTCAGAAGAGCTCCAACCTTTTACCTCCCACAGCCTGGGAGCAAGAAGTGTGAAGATCGGTCTGGAGAGGGCTACACTGTCGGCCCCGGACTTGCTCTACAGGAAACTGTCGTAACACACCTCACAAGTCAGATTTCCTTTCTTGGAAAATAATACTCTTCAAGCCACCCGCACCCCCATCTATTCCCCGCTTTCACGTATCTCACGGCAGCGGACACATACCGAATATCATTGTCCCCGCACTATAACCTCTCAGGTTATATGCCCAGTTATTGAAAATATAGCAGGGGCAGAAACCAGTCCTTCCGTCCCTTTCCGCGTTGTCCGGGTTTTCATCAAACAGCGTCCAGTACATCGTCTCTGAAAGGCGGACCTCATATTGATGTTTTCCGCATGACCCTCCGGTGTCCTCGGAGGCTCTCCAAAAGCCAAAGAACATGTACCAGATCCTGCCGGTCGTCATGGAGTCTATACAACAGTAGTTCCTGCCGCGTCTAAGAAAATGTGGTGTACCTATACTCCCGCAAACCTGGATCGCACTCATCGGCGCCCCTTCTTGCCCTCCTACCGAGGCGCGCTCCAGTCGTGGGTTCAATGCTGACTGCCGGAGAGGCAGAGACTGCAAATTCTCGCTTTCATCCCTCGTGCCAGGAGCAGGTCGCGATTGGACGGCGGCAATCATCATAATAAAAAAAATAACCTGTAAGGACAAGCTTGTTCACGGAGCTGACCTCTGAGGAGACGACGCAAGAAACCCGAACCTGCTTGCAGCTGGACCCTGGCAGCATCATGAGACTGCTTCCTACCGGCTCCACCTTCTCCGCGGGCCTGCTCCTCATGATCATCGCCGCCTTCTTTCTTTCCAGCTGCTGTCCTCATAAAATCGACAACACTATCAAGCCTCGCCGACAAGACAGACGCCGCCACAGCAACTATCATGGCACCTGCAAGAAGTCTGAATGGCTGCCCGTACGGTAAATCCGTACTAGACATTCTCCTTCGAGGCAAGCTTGCTAGCAACCACTGTCTCGTCGGTACGAACCTGTTTTTCTTCGGTATCTCGGTCCTTTCTTGCGTATTTCCGCCATGGCGCTGAGCCTTGGCAACAAAAACTCTCGCGCCTTCCTCGTTAGCCAAATTCTTCGGGAACTGAACGCCACCGTCCACGTCTTTGTCGCCGGACACAGCGCTGTGCGGCAGCTCCGAACCAGCATCTGTTGCATCACTCAGAGTAACCGAACAGAGCCAAAATAGGGAGAAGATTGTACGCAGTGCGGATCCAGCCATCACGATGAAGTCGCCTTTCAGTTTACCCCGGGCATCAGTGGGGCACAGACGCGGGTGTGGCGACGAATGAAGCTGTGAGATGGACTCGGAGACACAGTCCTCTTCCCCAGGGTACGACAAACGGAAGAAGAGTTACCCGCGAACCATACTTCCGACTCCATGCCAAAAGCAAACATGATGTTAGGGCCGGTCCGAGACTGACGAGCACAGCGACCAGATGCTCGTGGAAACGCTGCCCAGGTACACTGGGAGTTGCTGAAGAATGTAAAAGGTCATTTATTGATCAGAGAGGCAATGGCAGTCCCTTTTCTCGGCTTGAGTCTGACTGGAAGAATGTGCCGAGGCGCTGTGCGCCAAGTTTCATTGCCATTGTCCCTACGCCACCCGCCTCCACCCAGACTACTTCACATGACTGGTAACACCCTTCTTCGTTGCTAGCCTTTGAGGACTCTAAAATCCTGGAACTTTCGCGCGGTTGTACAGACTACCCACGGCAGCGTCTTCAGATGATGAGACCCGATGGACGCTGTGCTTGCAAGACACAGTCCCGCGGGCCAATCAAGGACATCCTGCAGTATTGGAGAGGCTGTTTTCGAAAGAGCACCGATATCCAGAAACGATTCACACTCCGACGCCAGGACAGAAGAACCCGAGTGTGTAAAGCCGCGGGCTTTTATCGCTGTTCACTCTTCCGTGGGTTGCTGTCTCGGTCGGCAGCTGGCAGTCGGTGGTCTTCATGCTTCTATCGCAACGCGGGGTACAAGAGTCATTCTCCCTTGGTGTGTGCATGCGGCCTGTGCGTATAAAGAGGAACGAAACACACGCAGGAAACAACGTGATGGTCCCTCAGCCTCTCTTCCTCTTTCATCTTTGTGAGATATGTCTCAAACCAATCCTCTCCTTCTTCTTCAGTTTCCTTTTTGGTGGTCGTTCTCTGTAGACGCGACAGCATGGTGTGGTCGATTCTTTGTGATAGCGCGACAGCGATGTGACTCGACACCATTGCTGCAGGAAAGATCTCTTCCGGCCAGTCAACCCTCTTTCGAAAGAAGGGCTCTGCTTCTTTAGCTGCTTTGCCTACCCTTTGTCTCTCCTATTTAGGACATGCACACATCAGGAGTGTGTGTTAGACCATTTCGCTTTTCCCTCGAGGTTATTTGTTTGTCTCCACATTCTCCTACTCAAACGATAGCCGTCTTCTCCAATGCGTAGGTAGGAAAGGCAGGTCTCCCCTTCTCTTGGTGTCTGTTCCAGGCCCTTTCTCGGCGCCCTCGCCTTCTTGCGGAGTTGTCAAGATACGAGCAAACCCCTTTGCTTCAAGGAAACTCTCGGTCACCTTTGCCATCCAAAGTTTTCCCTTCTCCATGACCTACAAACGAACATGATTCAATCTTTTCTCCACCATGCGGAAGATTTCAAGTTTTTCTCTCGCTTTTCTCTATCAGACACGTATTCACTTGGTGCTTCTTTTTGCGTGTTTTGTGCTTCTTTTCATTGCTTCGGGTGCAAGAAGACCAGCAAACTCTTCACGAGAGAAGAATATCTTGAACAGTGATGAGTCGCTAGAGAGAAGTCAAGGTACAGACGACAACTTGCTAAAGCTTTACACTGTGCCGCGGCTTTCATGGACTTTGTCAAACCTTTTCCATGTATACATACACCACAACGGCGTTCTTAGAGTCTGTCTCGGCCCGCACACGGGAAACGGCGTAGAATTCTCAAATGGTTCAACTTCACGTCGTTACTATTCACGCAGTTCTTCACCTTCACGCGATTACTGATCACACGTTTTTTCTTACTGGCTCCCTGGCTCAACGTTGTTACTATACATGCGTTTCCTCCTTGATGGTGCAACTGCTTCATATCGTTCCTATTCGGGCATTCTTCCCGTCTCAGGCAGCGAGTTCCGGATGCAGACTCATCAGGGTTCTGTATATGCTCATACTATCCCTACCGGTACATCTTCATCTGCCCCTACAGTTGATATTTAGTCAGTCAGTTACGCATGTAGGCTACTCTTTCATTGTGATTTTCCTCAATGTATTTCTTGTGAATAGGACTGTCTACCAGCACCACATACTTGAAGACTCCCACGAGCACACATTTTCATAAGCTTTTCACCGTGCCACACTGTCTGTCGATGGATGCAGTCCATTGTTCGCCGTAAGTTGGTTGTCACCTGGCCGCAGGGGTCCTGGATTCCTGATTTCTTCCTCTTACATTACCCATAGCATTACCCTCTATACAAAACTATAGGACCGTGGGGAGGAGTGAGCTATTGTCTTCGTCCCTGAGGTAGTACGGTGCACGGATACTCAAACACAATCCGTCTGTAAAAATGTCTTTTTTGAGGACTGTCGCTGTGTTCTACTCTTCACTCAAGCACATACTTAGACACGAACCTGTGTCTGTATGTGCTAGAAATGAGTCGGCCTCTCTTAGCTGAAGCTATATGAAGATCTTCAGAACGTCATTTCCAGTCCTACCCATCAGTACGGAGAAGCTCCAGAATCTTCATCTCCACTGCTTCTTCAGCAACACTTCGTTTCCCTTTTCTTCAGAATCTGACCAACCGAGACAAGGACTCTCTTCAACATCGTTTGAGATTCAAAATGATGAGGTCTTGAGTGCCCTTGATACATGGAATGGCGATCTTGCTGTCTTCTTCTATGTACCCTGGGATGTCACCAGTAGGTAAGCCACAGTCACATTTGTCTCTCATCCTCGTCTACACCTACTCAAGTGTACTTTACGAGCATTTGTATGGTACATCGAATACGGACTCACCCTTTGTGTACATATAGAGGAGATGGATGCCTTCCGTCGGCCTGTCTCCTCTTGGCTTACTACCTGTATGTTAACATCCACTCTTGTACGTGCATGTCGTCGCCTGTGCCTCTATGTATGGGTGTTATATCTATGACCGAAAGACGTAAAATCTCAACGAACAGATGAGGATCCTCCGGATACCCTCATTTCAGTAACTTCATCTATGTTAATGTCGCTGCGTCTGTATATCTGTATTTGCTGTATCCGTGTGTGTATAAATATGTAAGATTCTCATGTGCCGGGTATGATAGCAGTCAGTACAAGGCATCGACTCAACAACGGCCATTACCTGATTTGTATCAAAGCCCAGGTGTCGTGAGAATGGCCTCAATCCGCTCGTCTTCTAGGGGTGGTGCGGATGTCTGTGGTGTATGTGTGTAAGATATCTGTAAGATACAATGTACGTAAACACATGTAAGAACAAATCGCTCTTCAGAACTTCTACATACACACCTGCGTCTGTGTTTTCGCCGCCTCCTCGTCTTAGCTCAGGGGTTACACCTGTGTGGAGGTATAGAGGTATGTATACGCGCATGTAGAGATATCTATATATGAAGATATACATCGAAAGGGATGTAACTGAGTTGAGTTGACGATGTGTCTCTGCATTTGTGAATGTGTGAAGACATTTACTAGGTCTCTGGGATCAAGCACGGCGTCATTTCGAATCGAAAGACGACAAGGAAACAACTTCTTCGAATAAGCTCATTCATTTCATCTATAACTATATCCCGCTGCCCAAATCTTCACTGAAACTTCGTCATTTCAATTGCGAAGGAAATGAAGGATCTCGTAAGATATGCCGTCAGCTTGGTTTTTCTATTCTCCCTTCCATTCTCTACTTTTCCTATGGCACCTTAAGAGATTCACATGTCACGAGGAAAAAGAGATCATCATTCCTTTTTGATGAAGAAGAAGATTCATCTCTGCCTCCAAGATGTGCGAGGTAAGCGCGGCCGCACTGTCTGCTTTAGCGGAGGAACTCTTACAACCTCTTTTGAAAGTCGTGATGGGTGTTCGTTGCGCATTAGATCTTTTCGGGACAGCTGAAGTAGCATCCTGTATCTATAGAGTTGGTGCATTAGTCTCTCTTTCAACTTAGCCTTCTGATTGACCCTCGGCAATAGTGGCGGGACCGGGCGGGGTCGTCGCTCGCTAGTGTGGCGCCAGAGCGAGGGTTTGCATTTTTTTGAGATTGAGTTTTCGTTTGTTTTCTCTTCTCTGGTTGTGGGTGTATACAGATGTGTCTATTCGCATGTACAAGGGGGTTCACCCATGTATACGTTCACCTGGATGGCACGTTTGTGTATTTGCAAACAAGGTATCAACATGAATACATAGGTGGGCCCGATGAAACCTGGCGTGGCTATTTATTTAGCTATGTGACGCATGTGTATAGTCGCGACCCCGTTGTATCTTTGCTCCTGACGCCCTCTGCGCAGAGGTGACGTCGGCTTTCCCGACGTTGATGTGCTAGTAAATCGCAAGTTCTCTTTCCGGGTTGTGGTGCGCGTGGGTGTTCTTTCAGATACAAAGGAGATTTCTTCATATATGATGCCGTTGTAGACTGGCTCGAAATGATGAGAAAGATCTCTCTTTTTCAACAGTTTTTCAGTCGATCAGGAAATCAGCACACGTGCAAAGCAGATAAGGGAGTAGCTTATTTGGACGAAGACTTCCGACGTAAAGAGAAGGAGCTGGCTGTATGTCAGGAACGACTGGAGAGTTTAGAGAAGGAGAATGCCGTATTACGAAAGAAGTTAGAGATTCACGACAAGAAAGAAGGCATATCTCTATCTTCAGAGGCAACCAAGGAGTAAACAATTGAATCTGGTGTCTTGTCGTGCTGTAAACTTACAGCAGATTGTAATCATCAATCGTACACCACGACGTAGTTTAAGGCGAAGGAGAAAGAACCGGGGTTCGTCTGAGTCATTGCGGGCACCCACTCTGGTTGTTAATGCGTGCAAGTCCTCGCTACTGGATACGTGTCCATATAAAAGGAAATACTCTTTTGAGGCTACATCTGTTATTCAGGTTGACTTGAAAGCATTCGTTGAACCGGGCACACCTGCCTTTCCGTTAGCCGGGGCAGCGATGTCGCACGAGCGAACATTTGGGGCAAGGACAGTGCAGAGAGTTTGTCCGTACGCCTTAGCACATCGAGACACACAAGTACAGTGGGTCGAGACTCACCAAGCGCAGCGGAGCTGCTACGGTCCATCGCTTGAGGCAGCGAAAGAACCGGGGCGACGTGGAGACAGTGTTAGGACGACGCAGGACTGGTAGTTTTGGTGATCGACCGGTGCGAAGGGAAAAGTGAGCGTGAATAAGAGACGCTGACCTTGCAGCCACGCCGACGCAGGACTGGTAGTTTTGGTGATCGACCGGTGCGAAGGGAAAAGTGAGCGTGAATAAGAGACGCTGACCTTGC
>NW_027162774.1:0-135 GCF_002600585.1 Cystoisospora suis
TCGTGTGTCTCTCTCAACCGGCCGGTCGTCCCGCCTCCCGGGGAGGTGCGGCTCCCCGTCACCTTCCCATTGCCCCTCCAGGGCTAAATCTGGGGATCTTTCCCTCTTTTAACGAGGTCTACAACTTCGATTATA
>NW_027162774.1:687-899 GCF_002600585.1 Cystoisospora suis
CACATGTAGGATTTCACTATGCATATACACTTGGCTCAAACATGGACATGTAACCAGCGCTGCGAGTTTCGCTCGTATAGAGCTGAAACCTAGCGCAATCGACTCCCCTCGATCCCCTTTAACTCTCAGAGGTCGTGGGAGGTCCCCACGGGCTCTCTGTGCTGCGTTGGCCTCTTGCACATGGTGTCGGCGTTCTTCCATCTTTTAAGAAA
>NW_027162775.1:0-293 GCF_002600585.1 Cystoisospora suis
TTTTCTTCATTCTTGTTTAACGTCTTCTTTTCTTTCTCATCTTTCCCCCTTCTTCTTCATCCACCTTTCTTTCAGACACTTTTCTTTCTTGTCTGTCTATGTGTAGATCATCGAACTTCGAGCCGAAGAAGAAGATGTGGAGCTTGAAGAGAACGCGAAGCTTCTTTTATGTAAAATTGCATGCGAGTGTTCGTTGAGATATGCCCTTCATCTCATCACAGTCGCCAATCTTGTTTGCAGGAAAAGAAAAGGTTCTATCGTCGCCATTCAGGATATTCGTCGAGTCTATTCTC
>NW_027162775.1:458-1046 GCF_002600585.1 Cystoisospora suis
TATATATATGTATGCATACATATTAAGATATCTCTCGCTCTATTTATATAGATATTTTTGTCTGTAGGTGTGGGATACCCGTCACCCTTTCTCGTGCTGTGAGTTTACATACATCGAAGTGTACATACCGCTTTGCCTGTAAAGGGATCTATATCTATGTATAGCTAGTAAGATAAATAGAGAGGAAGACGAAAGATAGGTAGAGACAGGTACGTCTCGGATGCGTGTCTGAAGAGAGAAGTACCCAGCAGAGGTGGCTTGAAGTGATCTTTCATTCTGCTTGTATTTCTTCTCAAATCAAAGCCAAACTCCTACATAAATCCATACACATACATATATATGTATATGTATATGTTTGCGTACATGTTTATGCATATAGTAGAAGTAGTATGTGGAAGAGGGAAGGGCTCTTGAGATGTCCGTAGAAGAGAAACGTTCTCGACCTTTCTTTCTCCGATCTAGCGAGATTCACACAACACATACATGCTGCTCCTATTCCCTTCTTTCTCTCTCTCTTCAAAAAGTGCTTTTCTTCTCATCTGTATCTCTATATCTATATATGCATACACAGATAGATAGATCAAAGAT
>NW_027162775.1:1509-1674 GCF_002600585.1 Cystoisospora suis
AAGGAGAAGGAGAAGAAGAAAAGGCGAAGCCTTCGGCATAGCAAAGTCTCTGTGTGTCACAGCCTCTTTAGAAAGGAGAAGAAGTCTTGCTCTGCTTCTCGTTGCTCTTCGCACTTGGAGAAGAAAAGTCTTTTTCTTCTCTCATCTTTCTTTCTATCTTTCTTT
>NW_027162776.1:0-3195 GCF_002600585.1 Cystoisospora suis
TCTATCTATCTATCTATCTTTAATCCATCTATCTATCTCTCTCTAATCTATCTATCTTTAACCTTTTCCCGGAGCGCTATGGATGAGTATCAGGATTCCTCAGGCTTTAGAGGAGGAGGAGAAAGCGAAAGACGAGGGTTCTCTTCTTCTTCTTCTTCTTTTTCTTCATCTCCTCATGAAAACGGGAGAGTTGTAGGGAGAAGTTCATACTTCTCATCATCTTCACTTGAGAAGAAGCAGAATGACGCCACTACTCTGGTTTCATATGAGAGAGAAGAGGACAGTTTAGATCATCTTCCTTCTTTCTTCAATCAAGCCAGACAGATCCCTCTTAGAAATTCTCTCTATCCCCCTACTTCATCTACTCAGCACAGTCATCCTTATCTTGTTCGCCAGCAAATCTCGGACGATTCTCTTGCTGCTTTCTCTCAGACCTATTCCCTGCCTTCTCCCTCCTCTTCTTCTTCTTTTCAGATGTCTTCTTCTACTCTTCATGAAGAAGGCCCTTCTTCAACTTTTCCTTCATCTTTTTCTTCTTCGTCAAGCCATCGTTCTCTTTATCCTACGTATGTTGGTCAGCATGAAAAAGATTCTTATACCCCTCCTTCTATTTCTCCTCCTTCAAGCGATCCTACTTCTTCCTTCTATCCTTCTTCTCCTCCTCCTCCGTACTCTTCTTCTTCTTCCGAGCTCTCACTGTCTTTTCGTGATACTTCTTATGTTCCATATTCGGTCGACTCAAGAATTTCACGTCATCTCCTCTCTGATAAACAAACACCTCGACAGAGACGGGTTAACGACTCAGGTGTACATACACCTGACACGACTAAAGCGACTCGGGGAGGTCATCCAGTCGAGCCATCATCGTCGTCTTCTTCCTTCTCCTCTTCTTCCTTCTCCCACCAATCTTGTTCGAATTCTTCTTCTTCTTCTTCGTCCTCTGCTTCTTCTTCTGCTCGTGTGGCTTCTTTGTATGATAGACGCGCTGCCGAGGAGAGAAGGGGCTCTCTTCTTCCCTATGATTCTCCTCATCCTTCTCGTCGCCAGTCTCTTCTTTCTTCGCCTTCTTCCTATGGCGATCGCTTCTTTCTCATGGTCTCTTCTCCTTTCCGTCTCTTATCTAAACTGCGACAAGGCGCTCTAAGAAGATTAGGTATCCGTGGCATTCCTGGTACGTCCTTTTCCTCTTCTTCTCCTCTCGCCTTTTCTCCCTTTCTTCCTCCTCTTCTTTTATCTCCCTCTGACTCCAAACATGGCAAAGACGATCAAGAAGATCTCTCTTTGCCTATCAACTCTAACAGCTCTTCTTCTTCTTCGTCTTTCTCCCCCTCGTCCTTAACACTCTCCGGTCCTTTTCGCTTTCTTTCCTCGGCTTGTCGGCGTCGGAACCCTCATTCTCACTCTCCCCTAAATACGATTGGGAAAACATCCCATTCTCACGTCCCGTCTCCCTCTCTTTCATCAGCAGATCTCTCCGCTCGACCTTCTCTTCATTCCTCTTCTTCTTCTTCACCCCCCCCGACCAACCCGAACATCGTTATCTCCCCCTCTTCTCCTCCTCTTCATTCTTTCTTATCCTCCTTCTATAGAAAGTCTTCTTCTTCTTCTTCTGTTCCCATCCCTCTCGTTGAAGGCGTCGCCGCGCCTTCCTCTTCTTCGCCATGCGCGTGGGATGCAGTAGCCGATTTGGATAAGTTTCTCTATGGAATCTATCGATACTGGGTAGAAGGAGGCCTTCTCTCGATTGTCTCAGCGCATCTAGCTCACCTCACAGCTCTAGCGTTTACGATTTATTTCTCATGGTTCCTCATTCTCTTTGTGAATTGGCAAGAAATTATATCATGTAGTAGCGAGGAAGAGTGTAGGAATGTCCCTCTTCTTATCGCCTCGCCTTTCTTTCCCTGGGGGTATAAGCAGACCTTATCGACGGCGTACGTTGTCTCGTTGTCTTTCTTTCTTCTCTTTAACACTGTTGTCTCCTTTCTCAATTGTCGAGATGCCTATCTTCTCCGTTCCTATTACCGCTCGCGTCTGCATATCCCCAGTGACGGTGTCTTACAGCTTCTCGATTGGCCGGAGCTTGCCGCTTTACTCTTGAGAGCGCAGGAGACTTCGCCTTTCTGTATTGTCTCGAATCATTTAACGGCTTTAGATATTGTCAACATTATCATGAGAGAAGAAAACTACTTCATTGGATTAACAGATAAAGAAGTCCTCACGAAGAAACTCCCTTCGTGGATTCCCCCCAAGCTCCTCTATACACAGGTCTTTCAATGGAATGTGCGAAGAGCTCTCTTCTCAAGACTCTTCGACGAGAGACAAAGAATCTGCAAAGAGCTCTTTCTATCCCCTCCAAGAGACGAGTAAGAGTACCAGTGTACAGCTACACTAGGATCCCTGTCTTCTCTCTTACAGTACGGACGCTCTGAATGAACAATACAGATGTTCTCTCGTGTATTAACATGTACGATAGGTATATCTATTATATATGAATACGTATGGAGGAGGGGGATAGGTAGGTACGGTTGAATATGTATGTAGGAGGAGGCTATGTCTGTATAGGTATGAATGAAAAGGGGGGGGGAGAGATCTATCAGGGGGTGAAGGGCACTTGATCGTAGCTGTCATAGTGAAGATGACGATGGATAGGATGTATAGTCTAACGTGGATTGTAAGAGTGCATGCATTTGAAGTCCCCTCCTGGAGAGAGAAGGATAGGCAAGAGGTCGAGAGGCCCTGCCGCCCCGGAGGTCTAGACAAGTGCAGTGCTAGAAATTGACGAGGAGAGTAGTGATCTCCTTACAGCCTCCATCAGTACTCTATCTATCTTTAATCTATTTATTTATCTTCAGTGTCCTGTGTAGCTTTAGTCTCTCTATCTCTAGTCTCTCTGTCCTTAGTGGAGCTCTCTATCCACTTGTGGAGGTCGGCTGTATGTACGGACTATCAGCAGATCGGCCCAGTCTTCACACACGTCCACTCGTGCTACATTGCATCCAACCTACATGAGGACCTGCAAATATCTATCTATCTTTAATCTATCTATCTATCTTTAATCTATCTATCTTTAATCTATCTATCTTTAATCTATCTATCTATCTTTAATCTATCTATCTCTATTCTATCTCTCCTTAATCTATCTATCATTACTCTATCTATCTATCCATCTTTAATCTATCTATCTCTATTCTATCT
>NW_027162777.1:0-213 GCF_002600585.1 Cystoisospora suis
TATGGGCGGGGATAGCATTTTTGGTGTCAGAAGTGGGATCCCTATCAAGAGAGTGTTCTCACACTTGCTGTGGGTATTGTCGCTGATTTCTACGTTTGTTTCCCCCCCCTTCGTTTGTTTACCCCTGTTTTCCGATATTACGTTGTTGATTCCTGGCAGTACGATTATAATGGCGCGTTCCTCGGGCCCCCGTAGGATAGTCGAGCGGGTGGC
>NW_027162778.1:0-1676 GCF_002600585.1 Cystoisospora suis
ATGTCCTCGTACCTTCAAGTTCTGTAGAGGCAGGAGCACTCGCTGAAGGCTGGTCACCCCTTCAGCTTGGAGGGGGGGGGACGGAAGGCTGGTATTCTTAGGGTAGTAGCGACGCTCGTGGCGAGCGTGAGGCCTCAGCGCTTCGAATCACAGAGGAACAGGCCGTTCTATGGCTTCGAAAAAACCTCTGTTGCTGCTCCCCGTCCCGAGACTGGGGTCATATTCAGGTTTTATTCGGCTGTCTTCACTAGGCGTGAACCCGGTGTAGCCTCGAGGCTGCCTGCGCGGAGATTTCTGTCCACTGTCAGCCGATCTCGGGACCGAACCCATGTATTATACAGGTGTGGGTGGAGGGCCCGGAACTCTGATTTGGATGCGAAGGCACGGAGCACAAGAAGTGCAGTGAAACTTCGATGCCTGAATACAGTGCCTGGTCGTGCGAGGAGACCGCCGACGGTGAGGGCAGTCGACAAGAGGGAGATAAATGCGCTAACTCCTCACTTCATGAGCTCGACAGATGCTAGATATTCCCTTATGGTGTGTAGCACTTCACGTTCACGGTCCGAGAGCATGCCTGCCTCGGCTGGTGACCTGTTTCTGAACACGGTCGACGACGTGAAGTAATGCCTAGGACACTTGCTTGCTGGAAGCTGTCCTGAAGTAGAAGGTCCCAACTCGGCTTTCCTTGTTGGTGTCACCACTGGTGTGTCATCCCTACACTACAGTACGGAGACAGAACGACCCTGACATGAAAGGCAGGGTATCTTCTCGGCCCGTTGATAAGCACTGTGCGCTGTCCACCATTTTCTCTCTCGGTCTCTACTCGTGAGAAAGCCTCTGAAAAATATGTCGTGTCCCCGAATTTTCCGGTAATGCCTCCGCTGGTGTTCACTTGCAGCTGTGTGTCACGGGCTGGCAGGGCGAGCAGACAATGTGTCGAGCGTCTCCCTTGGAAGAATCCGTTCGTAATTTTCGGTGAAAATCAAAGATTGTGGAGCACCAGTACGGTGGAATCCAGTCACGCCGCCTTCTCAGACTTCGAGGTCGCTCCGCTTGCCAGGAATTCGTCGACAGAGAAAGCTTATGGTGATCTGAATGAAGGTAGGCAGCCTCGACAAGGAAGGGATGGGTGGCATACGGCAACAGACTTCCCCGTTCTGTGCAAGGCGATCGAAATCGCTCAGGGGTTCGGTCGACGAAACAAGCAGACCGGCTAGAGGCCTCAACAGAGGAAAGGCGCCTTACACGCTCTTTCAGCCTGTAGGACCTGTCTTCCAAGGGCGTCGGGTGACCCCCGAGGCGAGAGTGCCCTCATCGGAACCAACGTGGCAACCGTCAGCACAGCGCCGTAAGCATTTTGGATGTCCCCACGCGGGCAAGGCCGCATCTTGGTACCTGCCTGTCATGCGATGGGCTTCTTTACATCTTCAACATACGAAGCTTTCTAGCGATACTCTCCTGAGTGAAGAGCGGAAACAGCCCCGATAAGTGACTACGCTTCTAGCGTATCCCCCCCGGGATTGCAGAAATCACCAACCTCGTCTTCATCCCCTGAGCACTTGGTTCCCTGAGCTTCCTTTTGTGATCCGTCCCGGGGAGTGCCTTCGAGGCTACGGGTACCGAGTGTCTTGTACGCAGCACCAGGGGTCTCGGGCTGATCGCAACCTTTCTGAGTG
>NW_027162779.1:0-3412 GCF_002600585.1 Cystoisospora suis
CCCTCCCAAGCTTTCTTTCTTCTTCTTTAACATTTTTATCGGTCTCCTCGTGATCATACGGCAACGAGTGTTGAAGTTCTGAAAGTTTTCCGTGCCGTGGTGTACATACACCTCAATCTCACACCGCACGATTGTGTGATGGGTCCCTTGAAATCTATCTCTGATTCTTCACTTCGGAGAAAAAAAGAAGAAAAGAAAATCTTGCTTGTTCCTGCTTTTTACTCATATGACATGTCTCACTCATAGTCAGCTTTCTCTTCTCGGTTTAGAGAGATAGAGAGAGAAGAAGATATACATATACATATATAGATAAATAGGTATATACATCCATCTCTCTCCTCCTCCTCCTTCGTCTTTGAAGTTCTCGCTATCGAGATCTCTGCAGACGAACAACGCGAGGCAGAAAGAGAGAGAGAGCGAAGAAGATTCCTCCCTATACCCTACGACTCCTCCCCTCAGTCCGTGGCAAGCCATCTTCTTGTTTTATGTGTCTTTAAAAGTAGCTTCAAACAAAATAAACCAAATCATGAATGAAGAGTTGAAAGAAGAAGAAAGGAGCTGTCGATAAGATGAAAAAGAAAGGGAGAATGAATATCGAAACCATGAAGACAGATCCCCTCGTTCATTATCCACGTTTTGACTGTAAGAAGAACTTAAGGAAAGAAAAGAGAAGAAAAGAAGAAACAAGATAGATATCTCCCTACGTTCAAAAAGTCTAACGAAGACAGAAAGAAAGAACGAGTTCCTTATCCCTAAGAATCACTTCAGAAGAAAGCATGTGATCTTGTCATAACATACCTATCTACCATTCTATACCTTGAAAAGAAACAGAGAAAGAAATGCATAAGATAAATCTATATACATATATATCTATACACATGCCTATACATACATAGATACATATGGATAGATCTATACATGCAGTGACGAATTTTTGAGAAGTTGCTATGTCCTGTTCTCTCCCAAGATGCCTAGTAGCCTGTAGATGTGAAACTAGAAAAGCTGTCGAAATCTCGCAAGAAAAATAACGGCGGAAGTCAAGACTGCCGAAACTTTTTAATCGTAGAAAAACAATGCATGCACATGCACAGTGGAGTGTATCTACACACCCCAAGTACATGCATGTTGCATACATGCATGGAGTGGGGTGTATATACACTCCAGCTTGAGTGAGTACATACACCTATTCATGAGGTGTATATACACCCCACATCGTTTAGCGAGGTGTATATACACCCCACATCATTTAAGTGTGTGATGAACTATCCCCATGAAAGCAGCCTGTGGAATTGTCATCACATTATCTTACCATCTTCAAAAAGAAAGAGATATACATCAATACATGCAAAGATATTTGGCTCCGAGAAGATGATCGATCTACTGGAGAGCAAAACCGACTCCCCGCAAGGGTATTGATTGACTTCCCATAGTCATCCCTTCTCTGTAACCTAGAGAAAAGCAATGAGCTGTATTTATCTATAGTTCTTTGACCTATCTCTTTATCTATCTACGACCTTAGGAGAGAGACGAGATATGATAAATCTCCCTTTATCTTCAAGATGCTGCAAGAGATCTACCTATTCATTCGACCAGTCCACCCAAGCACTTTCCTCAGTCCATAAAACCTAAATGTCTCTTCCTCTCTTCTATTTTTCCTGCTTTCTCCTCTTCATCCCTTCCCCTATTTATGAGATGAGAGAACCTCCATCATGTCTCACTTGAGAACACATTCTTTCTTCTTCTTCTTTGTCCTTCCTCTCTTTCTCTCTTCTTCATCTTTTCTTTCTTCTCAACACCCTCCCCCTTTCATCGACATTCTTCTTATCTCCTCCTCTCCTCCACTACCACCCTCTTCTTCTTCTTCACCCCCCCCTTGCAGTACTTCTTTCTCGATGTCTTTGCCCTTCATAAGAAGATCTTCTCTTCTTTCTTTGGCACACGCCATCCTTCTCCTTTTCTCTTCATGCCTTCGATGCTCCTCTCCACAGAAAGTTGAAGTCGATTGAAATGCTTCGTTCTCTATAGAATCGAGACGAGGTGAGGCAGAAGAAGAAGAAGAGTAAGTGTGACTGGCTAGTAAATAGAGACAGAAGACGCCTCTTATCTTCTGTCTCATCATGCCTATGAGAAGGCAGGCATACGCGAAGAGAAGAACCGCCAACCCTAGATAATAGACATGTCGATAGGAAGACGAAAAGAAGAAGAAGAAGAACGTAGAAGAAGAAGAGGAAGTTGTGAGAAGCTGAGAAGTGTAGATTTGATATATAGCTATAGCATAGTTGCCGAGAGTGACGCATGCAGCGAGTGTACATACACCCCATTTTCGCCATCCTGTAATGATGAAGACCCCCATGATGCGAGAGGAGAAAGAGAAGAGAAGAAGAGGAATAAGAGCAAAAGGAAGAAGAAAAGCTTGGGCTATATTCACATAGCGACAAATGGAGTCTACTACGTCATCGTTCAAGCTCGATAAGATCGTTAGAGGAAGAATCGTTACTAAGCGCGTTATGATGAGGCGTAAACTTCGTGAGAGACGAAAATTCAAAAAGCCCTGCATTACAAACTGTCCTGCGTAGGTACCTGCTAGTGTCGCATTCTGCCCTGCTGAAAGAAAAGAAAGAAAGAGATGAGGCAAAAGAAAGACCCAAGGAAGAGATAAGGAAAGAAAAGAAGAGAGAGGGAGAAAGAATGAAGAAAGAAATACGAAAAGGAAGAGGAAAACATCGAGACAGGAGCTATACAAGCTACTTGAGGAGACCCTCCTTGTTCTACTTCATTCAAGTGAAACTGCATACCAGTCTTCTTCTTCTTCTCTTTCTCTGCACTCTTCCTCCTTGTCTGTCAGAAGAATGAAGAGAAATAGAGAAGAATCTCCATAGAGAGAGCTATATCACACACCCCAGTTCGATCAGGCGGGATATTCTTTAGATACGCAACGTCTCTTTCCCTAACCGCATTCTCTCTATCTCTAGTTCTCTCTCTCTCTACATCTCCAGATAGATAGATAGACAGATAGATAGATTAACAAAGATAGACACTATAAGAAAGAAAGAAAAGAAGAGACATGTACTTCTATCTATATCATATACACCTATATGTTGGTATATATGAATAGAGATGAAGTATGAAGAAGCTGTAGGGGGCGAGGTATAAGAGGTATCTATCAAATGAACTATACGCACATCTCCATAGATAGATACCTTCCCGTAGACACCTACATCCAAACCTATCTCTCTCCTTCCCTCGATCTACTTATAAGAATGAAATACGATGAACACGAGGGAAACCGTAACGATGAGAAAGCGAGAAGAAGAAAGAAGAAGAGACCTCCCCTCTCTCTGTCGCTTTCTTCTTCTTCTTCCTCTTCTTTCACATCCAGCCAAATCAAGAAGCAAAAGAGGAGAAAAGACTT
>NW_027162779.1:3667-3894 GCF_002600585.1 Cystoisospora suis
CTCCTCCTCTTCCTCCTCCCTCTCTTCCTACTTCGATGACGTCTCTCGCTTGCTCCCCTTCTCTTATGAACATAGAAGGAGCAGAAGCACCTGCAGGGATAAGAAAAGGAGCGGCGAGGCCTTCGCTCTCTCCTACACGCGCTGCTCCGGCTCTTTTCATCAGCGGACTGGCAAAGGTCGCAAGCACAGAACTATTCAATCTACAAAGAAAGGAAAAGATGAGAAAG
>NW_027162780.1:0-6401 GCF_002600585.1 Cystoisospora suis
AAGAAAGAAAGAAAGAAGAGATGGAGCAACTCCTCGTACAAGAGAGTCCTTCGGGAAGCGAAAGGCACGAAGGCCACAAGCAGGACGCAGCGACGAGAAGAGCAGAGAACGAGATAGAAGGGAAACTTCGCTCTAAAGTATGAACCGCATTGGGTGACTCCACGGGAGGAGAACAATGAATCGAGTCTCCTGTGCTCTTGCTGCGCATGCACACAGGGTACTCTTTTCTTTAAACGATGCGAACCACCCGCTTCATCCTCCCCGGGATCGGGGCCCTCCAAAGCTTGAGAAGGAAGTTCTCTCTCTCCAATGTTCCTCCTTGGCCGGATTGCCAAGCTTTTCCTTTGCTTTGTATTTTTCTCTGTCTGTCCTGTTTTCAAGGCCTCAGTGTTCTCCGCGGCGGGACCCCTTACGCATCAACCGTACTTCTGGTTGACGGAGTGGTGAGCTGCGAGGGCGCATCTGCTGTCGTGTCTTTCCATGAAATGCTTGAGGGCTTTTTCAGTACCACTCCTCACAACTTCGGCCCATCAGCGGTACTCTCCCGCTGTGCAGCGATCTGCGGTACCCTGTTGAACTTCTTCTTGCACGAGCGCGTGTTCACTAAAGGTCGCGAGCGTTTCTTGCCGTGTCACAAGACTCGCCGCATGTGGTCTACTCTTTTTACTATGATTTTTCTTACAATCTTGCTGTATTTCTTCAGTGCAACCTCGAGCATTCCAGTTGAGGGGGTTTTTCTTTGGAACTTTCACTCATTTGCCAGGGTATCTGTACTCCCCCTTCTGTGGCACTTCTCTGCTGCAGGACGGGTGACGTACCTGTGGATTCCTCTCTAGCTTGTACTAGACAGAGCTCTCCGACTGAAAGTTTACTTTCAACGGACGTCACCGTTTCTACCAGAAGACAGAACTTCTGTTGCGCGGATTTTTACTTTTCTGGGTGGAGCGTCTGTTGAGAAAGTTTTCGCGGTGCTGGGGTGGCTGCAGAAGCATGTTTCTTGGTTTTTCTCTAACGCCTCTCAGCTGCTTACGCGTTCTCGAATTCGCTACCCATGGTAGCTAGTTGCGTGCGGAAGGTCTCTCTCTTTCACTCTTTCTTGGTGCTTCGTTTCTCCCCTAGTATTGCCGTGTCTTCAGAAGGAACGCTGATAAGAATGGTTGCTCGACTCGTTTCTTGTGTGTTTCTCCGGGGGGACACCAAGGCTTTTAGCAAGATACTGTGGCAAGTCGGGTTTCCATTCCGAAGCTTCCTCTTGCCTTGAAGTAACTTCTGCGTTTGCTAGCGTTAGTAGGCTTCTAATTCTCTATCAAAGAAGGAGCCGGTCGCGCTGCGATCCGGTCTATGGAAAATGGAAGGAATACACACAGACCCTCCGGTGGAGGTGCTCTGCCGCTCGCACCCTACCTCTTCTGGTGTGCTTCCTGTGCCTGTGGACTATCAACAGCTTTGTAAGCAAGAAGAAGAAGCAAGAAGCTCCCTCCAAGCTTTAGAGACAGAGTTATCTTCGCTCAAGATTCAGAAGCATCTTCTGGAGGAAGAATTTCTACGTCATCACGACCTCCGTGTACATGCATCTTTTCTAGCTTCCCGTGCTGCTGAGGCTGCGGCGGGACAGAACTTCTCTTCCCGGGGGGAATCCTGGGCGCATGCAAGAACTGTTCAAGACAAGAATGCTGCAATAGAGAAGGAGTTGAGGGAGTCTATTGCGGCTATGGCCGCAGCAGAAGAGGAATTGAACCATGCCATCAATCTCACACGTCAAACTTTATTGGAGCTGAGACGTACTCGCCTGCTGCAAAAGGTAGAACTCACCGCAGGAGGGTTGGACGGCGGGTACAGTGTTGAAGGGAGAGAAAACGAGAATCAGGAAGATAAGTCTGTGGAAGCTGTCAGTGATCCGGAATTAGATACAGACTGTTTCGAAGTAAAACATCTCCTCACGGACGATGTTGTAGCCATAGGTGACAAAACAGATTCCGTGTTGACTGGCAGGGAGAATCCACAAGAAGTTGTGGTATTATCAGATGATGAGGACGATGAAGCTGAGGATATCTCGTCTGATATACGCTGTCTGGAGAATGACCTTGCGGAAAATGAGATCACGCATACAGGTGAAGGAGGAGGAGAAGACGCAAAATGGCGCATTTCGAGGAAAGGAAGAGAGCGAGCTGTACGCTGTTTTTTTCCTGTTGTCGACTCTTCCGGAGCAGTCCAGTGGAAACTAGGATTGGTCCGTGCTCTGTTGTGCTGCGACAGCAGCGGAGGTAGACCTCTCACCGGTCACCGCGCGAGAGCAGGCGACAGCCGCGAGAAACAAGAGAGGAGAAGTAGAAGCCGAAGTAGGATGGAAGGTCACAGTTGGGAGACAGCAGAAACCGAAGAGCACCCGGGCAGTTCTCTAGACAACGAGGTAGCTACCAGGGATGAAAACAGGGAGGATCTGAACGTTTGTGATGGCACGGAGGTGGGTAGCCATGGCATGATGGGAAAAGCAGGTGTCACAAAGCCATACTTCCGGGTGTTAGTAACGGAGGCTTGTCCTACGAGTCAAAAGGATGTCCCTTGTCGACGCGTGCTGGAGGGCACAAAATCGCACGCGGAAAACTTCCACTTTTTCTGTTACAAGGACTACTGTACTAGTTCAGGGGGAAGCAGCGCCCCACAGTGGTCCTGTCTCAGTCCGACCGTGGTAGAAGCGCTAGATGCGGCCTCGAAAGCGGGATTGGAGGTAGGGGGCAATGTGGAGACTGTAGCACTCGCATTGTATAGGAAAGGACTTGTCGGCGTTCAGCAGACAGAAGTAGGATCAGCAGTGAATGGACAACAAAATTCTCTGTGTGGTAGTGAAGCGGAGGCGCACGAGAAATTTGAACCAGAAGGAAAGAGAAATGATGGGAAAGGCCGCGTCGTGAGTACTCCATGGGGGTCGTCACCATTTGTAGCTAGCGCCACTGCAGTGGAAGATGCTGCAGGATGTCCGTATAAGTGTCGATGTCGATACTCACACGGGATGTGGCTGCGTGCTTGTGACGTCTGTGTGGTCAACTGGGATTCTGCTCGCGCTCTCCAAGCCATGCTGGAGGCCGCCTCCAACCCCACGTCCTCTCGTAGCAGCTGGGCTAGTCTTAATGGAGGAAGGGAGAAGGCCGGAGGAGTGGCTGTTTCTCCTCCCTTTGTCCGCGGGAAACCGGTATGGTTGCGAGAGAATGGTTCATCAGTGTGGTTGCCAGGACGGCTTCTCCAAGCTATTAGAAAACAAAGAGGCACAGCAGGTGGACAGGAATCAGACAAGGTGATGGGGGATTTCCTAAACCAAATGGAGCAGGCTGGGGAAGGCGATGAAATGATGAGGAAGGAACGTAACCCGGACAGAGACAACTGTAGGGACCTCTGCATGAGAAGCGGATATGGCGGAGAAAGGACTCAATCGGACAATCGAGATGACCAGAAAGGAAACAATGCCAAGTCTAGAGGTCACAGGATTTGGTCAACGTATGCTCGTGTAGCAGTTGAAGACGCGCGGACAGAGGGGCGGAAGCGTATTGTCACGTGCCGAGCAGAACAAGTATGTCCCCGAGTAGTTGTGACTGCGAATGAGCCTAAGGAGATAGAGGAGAAACGCCAAGTGCCAAAGGAGCATTCGGAACAAGTTGATGGAAACAAGGACGAGACCGTCAAGGAAACAAAATGCGAACTAGAGCTCAGCGACGATGTCATCAGTATTGCCAGTGATACCGAACCTGAGGAGGAAACCTCAGGAGAACCCGATGAAGACACCGAAGGAGACATTCCCTGGGAGAAGTTGCGTCGTTTAGGTTCGATGCTTGGGGTTGATGCAACGGAGCTTCGCGATACGCTTTCAACTTCTGTCAGGCCAAGATGGCAGAGCAAGCGGAAGACGACTCCGTCTACTACGCCGTCTCCAAGCACGCCTGGAGGAATTTCTTGTCCTTTGAGCAGTAGCGCACACTTCGGCTGTTGGATGTTATACACTAGTGGTATGGGTCTCCGAGTGATGCAGAAGTGGGGGTACCGACCTGGTGAGTGTCTTGGTAAAAGGCACAGACTTCAACGACAGCAAAAGACTGTAGACGCAGATGGCGGAGGAGAAGCCACCACTCAGAGTAGCACGTCCCCAACGACGGTCTCGGGAGGTGGTTCTTGTCATCCTACCGAAGAAAGCTCGGATGAAGAAGGACAGATGAAAGAAGAACGAGAGCGAGGTGAGCAGGTTTTTAGTCGAGACCAGGGAGTGGAGGAGGAGAAAAAGGAGAGGAACGCCCAGGAAAAGGACAACGATCAACCTCTCCCGGCTCTAATCAACCCTCTTGGCATTAGGTCAGTATGACTACGACGAGGTACTTCTTCCCTTTAGTTGGCTGATAGGACAGGAACTTGTTCCTTTACTTGATAGAGAGAGCGTGCCGGAGGGTTCAGGGGACCCTAAACCCTTCTATCCTGTTTTTCTATCACGTTTGGTCTTGCCTCCCTCAGCTTCGTGATGTCGCTCGCTGCATTCCTCTTCTGATGCCAAAACAACTCACTTAGCGTAGATTCTCGGTCATGAAGCTATGTGGGACTTAGACCCTAAGATATTGCCCGTGGCTCCAGTAACTACACAAACACACGCAGGTCGATTGTTTGTTTCTTTGCGTTTTGTGTACTTCAATATACCACTGCACGCGAGAGAGGAGGGCACGGATACGCAGAGGAAGACGCCTATAGAGATGTCATCTGCAAGCATAGCCTGGTTGTGCCCGTTCTGCATTTTTTCAGGATTCTTCCGCCGCGTCTGGCACTTGATTTCATCAGTGACCCCGAGGCGTGGCCTTGTTCTTCGAGGAAGAGGCGCAGGCAACAGACTGCCAATCGGCCGGCTCCGCCTGCTTGTCCGCTTCCGAGCCCAAGTCAAGAAGGCATGTGGAACTATGCCGAGGGCGCACTTCTGCCGTCGTTCGGAGGAGTGGATGGTGTAAAGACTGCTGCCCGAAAAGCACAAGTCGAGAACGATGGAGCTTTCAATTTGATCAACAACATTTACGCCGGCAATCGTGGCACGGAAGCCTTGGGATTGTATGAGGGAATGGAGAGGAACGAAAAGGAGAGAACGCACAGAAAAAGAAGATGGAAAAACGATGAAGGCGGTGAGGTTGGAAGGTGCTCGGCGAGTAGAAAGACACATCAGGTCTCTGGGGGAGGAGAGAGAAAGGATGTAGAGGTAATTGAAGACGAGGACTGGCTGGAGGAGGTTTGCGGGAGAGGAGAGAGAGATCTTGCGGAGGAAAGAAGGAGAACGGCGGAAAGTGAACACCGGGAGAAACTGCAGGCACTTAGGAGGAATAAGACTCTGGGAGAGACCGCACTGCGAAGACAGTTATTCCAGGTTCAGCAGCAGCAGCGGTCATTAAAGAAAGAGGTAGACGTTGTTTCGGCTAATAGGCAGAGACACGTGGAGGGAGAGAGTGGAATTGGAGCCTTCGCGTCCTACTATGGTGACCTTCAAGCAGCTAAACTGGAGCAGCTTAGACGGATGAAAGAGGAGGAAACCGTCTTACTCAACCTCATCGAGGACAAAGCAAAAGAAAAGAAACTCAAGGTTTTCTGAAGAGAAAATTTCTCCTTCATGGCGGAAAAGAGAGACCACAAGCGTGCGGCCCGGACGTAGAACTGCGAGCAGGGAGAAAGGACAATACAAGGAGACAGCCGCAGCTGTGGGCGCACACCAGTAGGGTGAAGCATATGCCATAAAGCAGGTACGGTTGTCTGCGGCCAGTTCTTTCCCGGAGAACGGTGACGTAGAATCCACATCTTCAAGAAAAAGCGTTGGTTATCGTTGAGTGTAGCCTTTCTTACCGTGCATGTCTCAAGGATAAACATGCATGCACCTGCTCGAAAATGGATTTCCTTTGAGATTTGTTGAGGACTTACCGCTCCATGGTAGTTCTTCGCATCGGCACACCTTGAAAGGGGGACCATCTACGAACAAACCAGCGCATGTTATTTTTATCCTTTAGACATGGGTGCTAACAAAGGATAATGCAGCGATCCCGACGGTACGCCCAACTGGATACTTCTCTCCATTCAAGCGCGATTGTGACTTTAAAGCCAGGTTTTAAAGGACTGAAAGCTCCAGGTCTGTCGTTTGCGGTAAAGCGCCTGGGTTAGACTGGATTCCAAAGAAGTCGAGGGGCAAGTAGATGACTTAGTTGTCAGAAGCTCGTATACATCATGCACATAGAATAGCCAGCTAGAGAGCTGGCTGTATATGGGGGTCTTCTGATTCGCGACGTCTTGGGAAAAACTTCTTGAATTCTCACGAAGTGATATGTAATGTGAATCCTTGTATATTGTCAGTTGTTTATGTGCGTGTTTTTTTTTCGCTGTTTCCGCAGGGGGGGGGG
>NW_027162781.1:0-539 GCF_002600585.1 Cystoisospora suis
GTATGTATGTTATGCTTATGTATGTATGTATGTATGTACGAATCTATGTATGTATGTATATATGTATGTATGTATGAATCTATGTATGTATGTATGTATGAATCTATGTATGTATGAATCTATGTATGTTATGCTTATGTATATATGCATGTATGTATGAATCTATGTATGTATGTATGTATATATGTATGTATGTAAATATGTATGTATATATGTATGTATGTATGAATCTATGTATGTATGTACGAATCTATGTATGTATGTATGTTATGCTAATGTATGTATGTATGTGTATGTATGTATGTTATGCGTATGTATGTATGGATGGATGTATGTATATATGTATGTATGTATGAATCTATGTATGTATGTATGGATGTATGTATGTATATATGTATGTATGTATGAATCTATGTATGTATGTATGTATGAATGAATGTATGTATATATGTATGTATGTATGTTATGCGTATGTATATATGTATGTATGAATATATGTATGTATGAATCTATGTATGTATGGATGTTATGTGTATGTA
>NW_027162782.1:0-464 GCF_002600585.1 Cystoisospora suis
TAGCTCGTTTCTCAGTACCGTCCCCCCACAAGAGTCCCCGAGTGTCCGGGAGGACGGTACTGAGAAACGAGCTAACAACGGAGGACGGCGAGGCAAGGTCTTCAAGCTGGCAGCGATAACGGGCAGGAGGCGCTGCACCCGGCTACGGGTTGGGGCAGGTCCGGCAGAGCGGACCGGCCGTGTGTCTGTCCGTGTGCGAAGTAGGGTCAGTTCGTGTCTACTTCGGAGACGCCGACCGGATAAACGTGATGAGGACGGGAATGACACGCCGGCTGACCGAGGGCCGGTCCGCGCGACAGTTGAGGAGTGGAGCGTGGCGGACGCGCGGACGCAAAGCGCGGGGACGGCCGGTGTGACCAAGCAGGAGACTTCAGTTTACCCCGCGAGTAAAGTTGAGTATTCAAATAAGTGGAGAACAGGAGACGACATAGACACAGTCCAACTATCGTTTAGGAAGAAACAGA
>NW_027162783.1:0-331 GCF_002600585.1 Cystoisospora suis
CCCATGACCCCGTTTTCGTGATCTTGCATGGAAGTCGTGATATTCATGGCGGCTTGGCGCGGCATCTAGGCCCCGCACCGCCTCGAAAATAGCTTAGTTAGGCAGAGGAGAAGAAGAGATATCTAGAGATACCCGAATTATAGCCGTAGGAACAAATTGAGGGAAATCGATATTTTGCACTGAAATAGCAGCGGGCCGGCGCAGGTGCCGTCTACCCCGCAACTCGCGCATAGTGGAGCACGAATTTGGCCGATCTCAGCGGCCAGGCCACGTAGAGCAGTAATTCGAGGTGCGTTAGGCACCTTTTAAGATTTTAGGACTTATGGGAATC
>NW_027162784.1:0-292 GCF_002600585.1 Cystoisospora suis
TGTTTATCCCTAAATGAGTAGTTAAAGCTAGTCGAGTGGAGACAAAGGCAAAGACTGAGTGGAATAAGAGGGGTGAAGCTAGCTGCGCAAAGGAGCGGAAAGCTAAAGCAAGGCTAGGTGTAAGCGAAAATCGAGGGCGAGAGTTCGAGGCGGAACGCCTCGGGAAATGTCAGAGCCTTGCTCTGCCCCAAGTGTTCTAACAACCTTAGAGGGATTAGAGCGAGTACATGCGTGCTAGCTCGTCTTATGCACGAGCCTCAGAGTGCCCAAGGTGTGTGCTCGGTGCCCAGAG
>NW_027162785.1:0-255 GCF_002600585.1 Cystoisospora suis
CCAGGCTTAGGCCAAACAAAAGACCTAATATACGGACAGCCAAGCTGACCCACGGACTTAGAGGGCGAAACTACGGTCCGTGGATTCTAAACAGGCAGTACTTAGGGCTCCTAGGGGAGCCTAACCAACGATTGAAGCACCCAGCATAGTTAGTATAGCCTCAGAAAACCCAGGAAGGCCAGAAGAGGCCAAGGAATTCCACGCGGGAAATCCTCCCGCTTTAGAAGCTGCATGCACCGGCGGCCGCAAGACAAC
>NW_027162786.1:0-346 GCF_002600585.1 Cystoisospora suis
GACACCAAGAATCATTACATAGTAGGACATTTAGCTGCGAGCTGCACGAAGGAGTTGGTACACTAGTCGCTCTCGGTGCAGGGAGGGAAGACACGAGAGCTGGGGATATGCCTCCGCGGGTGAACATCTGTCGGAGACCGACAGCGGGGGAAGTCCGGCAGGTCGAAGAGGA
This sequence comes from Cystoisospora suis, assembly GCF_002600585.1. Taxonomy (NCBI): domain Eukaryota; phylum Apicomplexa; class Conoidasida; order Eucoccidiorida; family Sarcocystidae; genus Cystoisospora; species Cystoisospora suis. The sequence goes on from NW_027162786.1 coordinate 173, forward strand.
AGCAAGATCGGGAAGGTACCACTGGGTGCAGCTACCGGCTCGGATGTCGTACGAAGAGCTTGTACGAGAATGGATATTACCGAGGCGGTATAGAGGACCTTTACCGAGTACAAGAGAAGAAGTACGAGACTTGGCAGAGAGGCGTTATCGTGACCACGCCGGCCAAGACGTACT
>NW_027162787.1:0-210 GCF_002600585.1 Cystoisospora suis
GAAGAAAAGGAAAGAAAGAAAAACAACTCTAGCGTTATGTTTCCTCGATCTCCCAAAGATTTCATAAGAAATCTCTCCGTGTCACGTCTTCTTCTTCTTTCCCGAAATAAAAAACCTTCTTCAAAGCTCTCTTAGAAACGTCTATCACGCATCTCCGCGTCGAACAAGACGGAAAACGACAAGGAGAAGATATATAGATACAGTCACAAA
>NW_027162787.1:259-459 GCF_002600585.1 Cystoisospora suis
TATCTATCTATCTATTTATCAAAAACCTGTGTATCTTGACTCTACCTGTCTATCGCTATCTGTATGGGAATCTCACTCCTCCTCTCCCCGGCTATGCGCACAGTCAAGAGAGAGAAGAGGTATAGTCGAAGTTGTCTACCTTCTTCCTCTTCGTCTGCCCTCTTAGAAAAGAAGAAAAATCTAGAGATGAGGAAGGGAGA
>NW_027162787.1:559-3671 GCF_002600585.1 Cystoisospora suis
TCTGTCTATCTATCTATCGATCGGTATATCTCTCTAGTCATCACAGGAGAAAGCAATTCCTCCTTCATCTCTTCACAATCGCCCAATAGTCGATACACACCATACACACGTATATACCAGCAGACACCCCTGCTATACACATACATACATCTATATATATATATATACTCATTATATCTACACGGAGACACACGTTGATATGTATACACACGGAGCGACGAGATAAAGACCTGCTTTGTATGTTGAGGCGAAAGAAGGAAAGAACGAGGGAATGTCCATTGAACGAAGAAAGAGGAAAAGAAAAGAAAAACGGAGGAGGAGACCCTTTCCGAGATAGAGCTGTCACTAGAAGCCCATACCACATACAAACCATCGGGGCGCAACGAAAGAGAGAGAGACAATCGATTTGCGCACAGCATCGAGGAGTGAACACCTCGGTAGATCTATCATCAATCCCTCCTCTCTCTCTCTACATAGACATTCACGAGAACACGTCGTGAAATCTCTTAATCTTCCTCTTCTTCAAGACAGACACCAGGAAGTTTTCTTTTTATCCATCTCCCTCATCTCTTCATCTTCTCCCTAGACCAAAACGTTCTCTCTCACCCCTTCTTTCTTTCTTTCTCACTCTTTCTTTCTTTCCTGTCCTAGTAGTAGTAGTAGTAGGAGTAATAGTAGATTAATCATCATAGTTATAATCGTATGGAAGTGTGACTACGCCTTCTCCTCCTCCTGCTTCTCCTTCATCCTCTTGATCACTTTTAGCTGGATCTCTTTGCCTTTCTTCCCCTTGTTCTTCATCTTCTTGTTTCTTCTTCTTTCTCAATTTCTGTTCATCTACACTTCCACTCCAAGAGATCGTTGTCCCTTGTTTCGCTACGTAGTCATTCTTTTCTTCAGCTTCACGATGATAGGCCAATCTTCCTTGTTCACCCCCCCCTTCTCCTCCTCCCCAACTATCTTTCGTGCCGCTCTTTCCTTCATCTACCTCAGGGAGAGAAGTCGACTCTCTCGGATGGAGATGTTGCTCTCGGTCTTGGTCTTCATCCTCTAGCCAAGTGTCGATCACTTGACCAAGACTCCCTGAGCTTTTATGACTTCTACCTCTCCTTGAACTGCTCTCCGGAGAGACACTCGTCTTCTTTGCTCTCCCTGGAGATGAGATAGGGAGAACATGCGGCTCTATCTTAACAGAGGCGGGGGAGGCATTTGAGGAACCTCTCACTCTTGATTCGAGAGAGCGTAACATCTCTGGAGACATGCGTCTCTTTCTTCTTCCTTTTCTTTTTCGACGCGATGATGAGGAGACTCGAGAAGAAGCAGAAGAAGCTCCTTCTTCATCTTCTTCATTATCCCCCTCGATGTTGAAGGAAGCTCTTCTCCCTTTCTCTTTTCTCTGTTCATATGAAGAATCTGCTCCTTCTCCTTCACTTCGTGATCGACAACGATCTCTCCTTCTATAAGACGATGCCGCAGCGACTGCAGACTCGGGATGTAAGAGAGACGAGCCCCCCCCCCTTACATGATGACTCCTCTTTCTTCCATTCTTTCTCTTACCATGGCTTGCATCTCGATCTCCTTCTTGATCTTCCTGCTTTCCGTCTCTCCCCTCTCGCCCTTTACGATGGGGGTGCTTCGAAGAAAAAGAAGAGGAAGCACTGCAGTGAGCGGGACATAAACAAGGAGGAGGGGCACCGCTTCCCTCAGAATGAAAGTACTCTGAAGCGATCCACGCATTCGCTTTTCTTGTATCTGCACCAGGGATAAGGACCCCTTCTTCTGCAGAAGAAGAGCAATAGATATCATCCTCATCTCCTGCTTCTCCCCCTCCTTCTCCTGTCTCATCAAGTTCTTCTTCGATAAGAGGAATCTCCACTGAAACAAGAAGAAAGAAAAGAGAGAGAAGGAGAGAGAAAGAGAAATGAACTGCAAAGAAAGCAGACGGTACGAGATGACAGGAAGGGTAAACATGCGAAAGAAACGAAGAAGAGAAAAGAAAAGACGAAACGAAGAGACAGAAGGGTGATGAAGAAAGAAAGAGGGAAGAAAAGATGTTTAGACGATCGGATCGGGAGTGGGAAGTGAAATATCGGTTGAGGGGGAGTTTGAGATGGGGTGTACATACACCTCACCTATACCTACATATGTGTATGCAGGTGTAGTTGTTTATCAATTCGACTATCTCCTTCTTCTGTCCTACACCATTGCAGCAAACATAAAAAGAAAGATCTCTCGCTTTCTTTCTTTGAATGAGTCATATCTCGTCTTCCTGCCTTCCCGAGCCCGACGCGGAGGAAAAGAAGAAGAGAAAGAGTAACTTATGATGTTGCCATAACTTTCTTTGCCGTATCAAACACTTCTGTCTATCCATTGCATGTAAAGAGACAGAGAGAAGAAGTGAAAGAGAGAGAGAGATAGAGAGAAGGTGAAGCAGAGAGGAAAAGAGAGACAAAGAAGAGAAGACCGCAGAGTGTATGTACACCTGGGAGAGAGACACTTGACTCACCTGCACCATCGGCAGCAGCAAGTACAGCCTTCATATCTGTCTCCGCCACTATGAAAACAAACATACTCACACGCAAACATATCACCGTCTCAAGCTCTATCTATCTTTTTATCTTTGATCTATCTATCTGCCTTTGACCTGTCTGTCTATTTGAAGATGAATGCGAATGCCCCATACTCGAAGTAGAGGAGAGAGACTTTCCACGAAAGAAAGAGCGGAAGAAACAAGATTAGGTATCACCAAGAGAGAAAGAGAGAGACGACTAAGAGAGGAGAGATACTGATATTTAAAGACCATCATCTTTGCCTTCCTTTCTTTCCTTCTCAAGACAGAGAGAACGTAATGAAGCGTCTCTTCTATGAGAACGCGGGAAGTGAGTGTGGTAAATATCTCATAAGAAAAAGGAAGGAGAAAGAAATCTACCCTGCCCAACTCTCTTCTATAGAGATAAAAACGAAAAAGAAGAAGATAGATCTCCCTCTTCCTCTTCATCAAAACAATGTAGTCTAACTTGTCGAGCGACAACGTGAAAAGAAAGAAGAAATAGACATCTATATATATAAGGTGTAGACTCATCTTCATACAATGTCTTCTTCTTCACCCCCC
>NW_027162787.1:4005-4634 GCF_002600585.1 Cystoisospora suis
AGAAGAAGAGAAAGAAGAACACGATAATTTAGAAGAAGATGGCCTAGACGAGAAAGAAGAGATAGGACAAAAGAGATAGAGAATACATACCTGTCTTGCTTCTCAAGTGAATTCCACAGAGATAGAAGAGCCACAGAAAGCAGACGCCGAGAAGACAGAAACCTCCTAAATCGAGCACATCCATAAGCAGGAAAGGAAGAAGGAATGACAGAAATCGATTGAAGAAGACCATCGAGCGATGCACTACATACGTCCTTTAGCTGGCTAGCTACCCAGCTAGCTAGCCGCCCTCTTCCAGAAAAAGACCACCTGATACATATGGATATCGCCTACCCTCCCTCAACCTATCCATGAATATACACACTACCACCTGTGTAGCCATCTACAAACTCCCTCCATATGTCTCTACATAGATCTATGTATGCATCTCTAGGTAGTTATCTATCTTAACAAGAAAAAGACTCCACACGATGACACGGACAGATCCGATAGGTGCCCGCCGTGCAGATCCCCCTACCAACGCATATTCATAAATACACACATGAATCGAGCTTTCCTTGTATTTATCGCCAGGTATCTTCCTCTCTCTGTTGTCCGAAGTGAGTAGCATTTGAACGAAGTGTTTCTCT
>NW_027162787.1:4723-4926 GCF_002600585.1 Cystoisospora suis
CTCTTGTAGAAAGAATGAAGGAGAAGAACGACCCCTAAGAGTAGGCGAGATAAGTCATACCGGCAGCAATAGAGGAATAAGCTAGCGCATAGTTAGCACTTCCGATGACAGGCGCGAGCGTCATAAAGACAATCGATTTGTTTGTGTGCCACTCCTCTGCTGGCCACCCTGGAAACAAGACACACCCGCACAGATACCAAAGG
>NW_027162788.1:0-431 GCF_002600585.1 Cystoisospora suis
GAGAGAGAGAGAGAGAAAGACGGAGAGAGAGAGACGGAGAAAGAGAGATAAGGAAGCGAGACAGGTAATGCGGATATAGAGGCATGCGGGTCTCGGCCTCTGTATGTGCTTGGTAAGAAGTGTATCTGTAGAGATTTGAAAAGACTCTACTGTTGCAAGAGTTCATGGAGTAAGACTTTGCATACTTCCTCACTCACTTACACCCTCTCTCCTACATTGTCGCTTCTGGTAGGCGTCTATGTAAATGTAAATGACTAGATTCAGGGGCTATAGAGAGATCCCTAGACAGATAGATTCGAGGCCTATAGATAGAGTGGGGATACATACACGGATTCGTAAGGGTAGATTAAAGATAGATAGATAGATAGATTGATAGATAGATTAAAGATAGATAGATTAAAGATAGATTAACGATAGATAGATTGATAGAT
>NW_027162789.1:0-1158 GCF_002600585.1 Cystoisospora suis
GCGTATTCATCTGCACCCGCGGCAACGCCGGCCCCCTCGGCCCGTCTTCCTCTGGAAGGTCCAAAAGCTTGAAGTGGTTCCGCGTCACCTGTCGTTCTTCGTTCGTGACCAGGTCTCGTACTTTGTACGTGAGGCCATTCGAGAACCTCTCTGTGATCACGCAAGGTCCGGCGTATCTTGGAGTGATCTTTGCCAAATAACTCGCCTCATTCCGAGGTGACAAGCTGATTGCCACGACTGTGCCGACTGGAATCCTGGTGTTGTTCTCATTCACCAACTTCCTTCGCCGTAGTCCTTCTCGCATTTGTGCTTCGTGAGTGTGAACGCGAGCACGCCACAACTGGTGTAGCCAAAGTCTGGATGTTGCGTCCAAGCGAGGCTCATCCAAGTGCCGTTGCACCGGCAACATCGCTTCTCGTCCGTGGGTCAAGAAAAACGGTGAAAATCCTGTAGCCGTATGTGGGTTATGTGCCAACCCCACGGCCTGCAAGTAGATATCCCAGTTGTTACCCTCCTCGTTTACTACGGCAGCCAGCGCCTTCCGGAGAGTCCTCATAAAGCTCTCTACAATTGTGTTGCCCTTGGGATAGTACGGGGTGCTGTATAGTGTTTCTTTATACCCACGCTAACACAAAAGTCACGTAGAACGGCGGCCACGAACTGAGGTCCGTTGTCTGACAGCAAAGCCGCTGGGACGCCGTGCTGTGGCACCCGTCGGTCCCTCAAGCACGATACCACGTCCGCGACCTCTGCCTTCGGTAGAGCTGAGAGCTCGACCCACCTTGTGGAATGGTCGATAAGGACCAGTATAATAGTTGCACCTCTCGCAGTCTTCGTAAGTGGACCGAATAGGTCCATTGCCACCACTTCTCCTGGCCATCCCCTTGGTAGAGCTTGCATTGGGAATGTACGGGGACCACTCCTAGCCTGCTGCCAACACTGGACACATGTCTTCAGCACCCGTTTCACATCCCCATCCATCGAACCCCACAGGTATCTTTCCCGGTGTTTTCACCAGAGTCTTCTTACGCCCGAAGTGTCCTGAGTACTTTCCGGCGTGCATCCTCTGAATCACCGGTGTGCGCAGATGGAGAGGCAGGTGAATCCGGTCCGGCTTCCCTTCGTTTCCACGCAGACAGAGTACTCCGTTGTTGAGAA
>NW_027162789.1:1570-2047 GCF_002600585.1 Cystoisospora suis
GCGCATCCGGTACAGCATTGCAGGGACCTGCGCGATGTTCCAAATCAAATGCAAACTTCTGCAGGCACAATACCCAGCGAGCGATCCTTGTAGATTTGCCTGCTTGGTTTCGAAGCCACAGTAAAGGACTATGATCTGTCCGCACAAGTGTTGGAGAGCCTTCTACCCAAGTGCGAAAGTTCTCCAAGGCCCAGACGACCACGAAGGCTTCAAGCTCGGTTGCTGACCATTTCTTTTCATTGGTCCTGAGCACTCGACTAGCAAATGCAATTGGCCTCTCGCGTCCTTGATCGTCTTTTTGTGCTAACACCGCACCGAGTCCTAGAGAAGATGCATCGCAGTCAATGATGAAAGCCTTGCCTGGCTGCGGATGGGCCAACTGTGTCATTTGAACCAGGGCGTCTTTGACAGCGTTGAATGCAGCCTCTTGCTTGCCTCCCCATTCGAAGACAGAGGTGTCCGGAATAAGCCGTTGTA
>NW_027162790.1:0-146 GCF_002600585.1 Cystoisospora suis
ACTTAACTTGATTCACCGTAATTAATTGGTTCAATCGTGGACGGTCGATGGTCTCGATTGCGGGAGGCTGTCGAGTTGCGCCTACTCAGCCAGCGGTAGTAGAGTGCTGTAAAGAGCAGCCCCGAATATTTTAAGCAGTAGAATTT
>NW_027162790.1:553-2832 GCF_002600585.1 Cystoisospora suis
AAGTTAGTTACGCTAGCTAACTAGCTTCTTCAATGATAGTTAGCTAATTAATCATTTATATTACTGTGTACTGTGTTTACCTATTCTACCGTGCCCCTGCTGCCTGCGGGCCCGATATCTAGCTAGATTACCTGTGCCTAACATTAGTGGGTTTTCTAGAGTGTTTGTTATTGTTTACTTTAACATAGAAAAATATGAGAAATAGAAATACACTTATATTAAGCAAGGCTAAGCTGTCCTAAGTTAAGAAAATATCAGAAAAAATATTAGCTAGGTCGAGCGCGTCAGAGCACGCAGGGCTCTGACACGCAGGCGCACAGAACACAGCTGTGTGGAGGAACAGCTGAGTCTAAGGAGGTAAAGACGGTGCATGACCCAGGACCGCGGACATTACAGGAGAGAGAAGAGGGCAATCTATTCAGCACACCAGCACTTTAGAAAAGCTTGGAGAAGCCAGCAGTATGCAATGTAACAGCACCAAAATCGCGTCCCAAACCACCCCCCGGGGGAGAAAAAAAACGCTTTCGGGCGAATTTCTCCAAGGAGAGGCATTTCCTGTTGGGCTATTCCATCATAATGGTTGAAGGGGAAGGAAAGGTCCAGGGAAGTAGTGCACCATCAGGGAAACTCGCTGTTAGGGAGAAGTTATTAACAAAACCTTCTGTTTCGTGCAAAAGCTGCGAGCGACAAAGTGTGCGCTGACGCCTCGGAGGAGCAGCGCACCTAGAAAGGAAAACTGACACGGGAAGGAAGAGAAAAAGAGGAAAAGAAGTCTTTGGAAAAATACTCCGTCACTACTTAGTGAAAATGCTAATGTCGGGGCAACCGCCGTGACACTTAGCGTATCTGAAATATGGAGATTATAATGCTCATTGCCACCACCGGACTTCCCATGGGAAATTACAATGTCGATTTAATTATGGGTTTGCCCGAGGGAAAGGATAATTGTGATACCAGGGTTACCTTCGTGTGCCAAGTAACCAAAATGGCGCATTTTGTACCCGCGCATCAAACAATAGGGGCAGAAGAATTAGGATATATACTGGTGAGGGAGGTTAGTAGACTTCATGGTGTACCGTCAGCTAATATCAGTGATCGTGAAAGTCGCTTCACCAGTGAGCTATGGAGGCGAATGTGCAGTCGACTCAATATCACTCGCAAGATGTTCACTGCTTACCACCCTCAGACGGATGGTTTAGCAGAAAGGACGATCCAAACGATTGAACAAATGATCCGATGTACTATTTTGGGTAATGAATACAAAAGGGTAGAAATACTACCTATGTTAGAATTTGCTTATATTAGTACTATACGTCCCAGTACCAAAGCGTCACCCTTTGAGATGTTATATGGTTTTGTTCCATGCGAACCTATTTGTCGAAGAGATGAGTTTCCTATGACAGTGTCTTCAGCCAATCTGCCTCTTCCAGCAGAAAAAACCTTACGTCGAGCGCGAATCCAATTGAACAAGGCCAAGACAGCTCAACAACGATTCGCCAACGCGCACAGGAGACCCGTGGAGTTTCAAAATAGTGATAAAGTATGGCTAAAGGTAGCGCATTTGCCTAGGGCCACTACAAGTTCATCTAAAGCCTTGAGCTTAAGATATAGAGGACCATTCAGAGTTACCGGAAAGGTAGGAGAACGTGCATACAGGTTCAAACTACCCCCACCAATGTTGATACATCCAGTTTTTCATGTGTCTTTATTAAAACCGTGGATGGGAAGTCTCTCAGAGTTGAGATCGGCTACTAGTTCCCAAGTAGCAATCCATGGTAATGAATATGAAGTACAAGTGAGTTTACACAAGGATGATGTACTAACAGGCGAACGACAATAAAAAGTACTTCGGATGGACGGGACCATTACCTGGGGACCAGAACGTAATCTCGGGGAGTGCCAACAGACTCTATACAATTATTATAAAGGTGTCCAAAGATCTCCACGTGTGTCAGAATAGTATTCTGACCCATAGACCCACGACTTAGCCCGTAGTAACCTGATTCCAGGGGTAGAAGCGCCCAGATTATGGGAAAAAACGGGAATAGCGGAACCGATGTGTCATCGGGAAGTGCACGTGTCAATGTGAGGGCTCTGGGTAGAGTGTAAACTTTAGATTAACTATGGTAGGCGGATCAACTCGATGACTGAAGGTGTTAAAAGAGGGGAAACACGAGGGATACCCCGTAGAAAAGCCGAACCAGACCGAATAGAAGGACGAGTTACAAATAATCGAGTTGGTCGTGTGAGAGTAGTCTTTGATCCGAGGGATCGTGAGC
>NW_027162791.1:0-209 GCF_002600585.1 Cystoisospora suis
CCCACAATCTGGTCGATTCTACCTCAGGATTTCGGTTACTACGGGCTAAGCTGTGGGTCTATGAGTCAGAATACTATTCTGACACCTCTCCCCTTCCCTTTCGACTCGGTTCCCCCCCTTCTCTCCTTTTGACTCATAAGAGAAAGGTTGGGAACGATGTTCACATAGATCTTCGGACACCTTTGCAGTAGTTATATAGGGTTTGTTGA
>NW_027162792.1:0-409 GCF_002600585.1 Cystoisospora suis
CCAGCTTGCCCTACGTTCCCCATATCCTCGGAGTTTCCTCCTCGAGCCCTCCCCCCGAGTTCGGAGGCTGGCTCCGCCCGTCTCTCCGAAGACTCCAACGGCCGATTTCCCGTAGCTTTGCTTGGTTTTCTTCCGCTTTCTTCGTTTCCTCCTTAGCCTCGAGGTTACTTCCTTTGTTTCGCTTAGTGTTAGCTTGCACTTACTTCGTCTTAGCGTGTCTATCCTCCACTTTACCCTGTGGGTAGCTGTCCTGCGCTTCTCCCTTTGCCGCCCCTTCCGATCATTTTTCTTCTTTTTTGGTTTGGTTTTTCTTGATTTCGCTATGCTTCCCCTTAGCTTCTTGGTTAGTTTTCTTGTTTTCTTCTTCTCTTCCGCCTTTTTGCTTTGCTCCTCTCGCTTTCCTCCCTTT
>NW_027162793.1:0-261 GCF_002600585.1 Cystoisospora suis
TCTATCTATCTATCTATCTTGCAGTAAGGTACCCCTTTGCTTTGATTTGAGCTCTCTCGTGAGTTTTGTGTAAAGAGAAAAAGGAAGATAGGTAGAGCAGCGAGAGAAAGCTAAAGAGGCAAAAGAGAGATATCGAGGAAGAAGAAGAGGCGTCTTTGTTTGTTGAGGAGGATCGATCCCCTCACAAGACCATGCATAGATGGTAGCTCGCTAAAGCCACTTCATCCTGTCTTGAGTCAGAAAAGATAGATAGATTAAAGA
>NW_027162794.1:0-327 GCF_002600585.1 Cystoisospora suis
TGTATAGATTCTATGCTAGCTATTGACTACTTGCGGTCCTGGTACTTGTCGTTGACTCTCTTTTTCTACTTCTGCTGTTTAGCTGATGGGATTTCTTTGCCACATAAGAGTCACAGCAGTGGTCGTCCTTATTAGAATTTTCACACTCTAATAGGAGAAGAAGATTCTTTCTGCATGCAGTCAAGAGAAAAGACGGGAAAAGAAGAGCCGATACTCGGAGTAGATGATGCTATACGGTATAGATCACTACTAGGAGGACAACGACTACAAGTATCACAACGCCAAGCTGGGGCTCCTACTACTCCACTACTACTACTGCTGATCGGA
>NW_027162794.1:720-7108 GCF_002600585.1 Cystoisospora suis
ACTATACAACTGCTACTACTACTACTCCTATCATAACTATACAACTGCTACTACTACTACTACTCCTCCTACTATCGTGACTATACAGCAACTACAACGACTACTACTCTTACTATTCCAAGTATAACTCTGCCGTACTAGTAGTAGCAGTATGGCTATGAGTGTTTTATGACTGAGAAGGGAGAACGGCAGGAAGAACCGTGAGAGACATGTATCTCTTCTGGATAAGATATCCGTACCAAAGCAATACAGGGAAGGTAAAGAGACAAACAAACAAAGAGATAGACAGAGAAAAATAGATAGATGAAAGATAGATAGGTCAAGTGAGAATGATCATGTCGAATACTGATACTTTAATCAACGGAGGGCTGAGGGTTTGGTGACGTGTCTGTCTGTCTGTCTGACTGTCCGTATGTCTATCTCTCTATCTATCTTTAGACTATGTATGTATGTATCTATCTATCTTTAATCTATCTATCTGTCTGTCTGTCTATATGCATGTCTGTGTGTATGTCTGTCTGTATGTGTATCTCTCAGTGAGTCTGTATGTCTGTCAAAGTCGCGAGAGAGTAAGAGACAGAGAGAAAGAAGGGAGAGCCAAGCACAAAGGAGACAAACAGGAGAGATGAAAGGTAGAAGGTGTGTTGGAGACATAGACCAACGGTGAAGAAAGTTTTGTTTGATTCGAGAGACCACGCTCATTTATTGTCTCTTTTTTCTTTCTCTTCTTCTTTGGGTTCTTGTGTTGATCTCTCAGAAAGAATCGAGCAAACCTGAGAAGCGAAGTCCTCGCATCTTCGGCCTGTTGTCACTATACAGGGAAGGAGGATATAAGCCGTGCTGACAGAGATCTAGAGGGAAAGAGAGAGATAGATAGATACATATGTATGTACAGACAGAGGGATAGCGACTATACATCTATAGAGAGTGAGATAGGTATTACATATCTATATACATAGAGAGAGAGATAGCTACTACACATCTTCAGAGAGATACAGAATCGAACTTCACCTCCTTCTCAGAAGGGCTACTACTACTACTACCGTTCTTATATACGGTGAGAATGTCTGGATCTCTTCTTTTCTCTTGAGTATTTGGTACGTCGAACAAGAAGAGAAAGACAGAAGATGAGAGAGAAAAAGCCTCAGTCGATCTGTCTATCATTTGGTCACCAAGAGGAGAAGAGACGATTCTGAGCTTATCGCTTTTTTGCTCGTTTGTCTCTTTTTCTTGTCCCTCAAGCGGAGAGATTAAATGTGTCCGGCTTATATTCGGAGATGAGCCTTTAATAGTAGCTGGAGAGCTTGTAGGACTCTGTCGTGTATCCGTATAATACTGTTATGTATGAATGAACACAAACCTCCGTATATCTCTATCTCTATGTATGTATAGAGAGAGGGAAGGACCTGTGTGTGGATGTAGTAGATAGGTACATACATGTCAGTAGAAGAGTCTCATGCAGATGGAGATATACGATGAAAATTTCTCTCTCTCTCTTTATATACAGGTATATAGGTATGTCATATTCCCCATTGTGTATCACTGTATATATGATAGAAGAAGCGAGAGTTGATTGGATTGTAAGGCATAGAAGATAGGTCTTAATCGAAGTGATTGAAAGAGACGAATAGGAAAATGAGGTGTAGCTACAGGAGGCAGGAGATTAAGAAGAAGAGAAGTAGACAGATGAGAAGAGGAAGCCGATTCTTATGCTTCATCTCGGTAAATTAAAGAATATGCGGAAGAGAAAAAGACATAATTCTCTCCTACCCATCCTCTTCTTCGTCTTCTTTACCATCATGAATGAACGAAAGCGACAAGGCCACACAGACGAACTGCAAAAAGCATTCTATCTTTTTCTTTCTCGGTCCCTCTACTCCCTTCTTCTCGCTAAAGAACCTCTTTCTCTCTTTCTTTCTCGATCTCTTATCTCTCCTTTCGTGCTTTCTTTCTCTTTCTACCTTATCTTTCTTTTTCTTTCTTTCTTTGCATCACTCTATGCATCCAATGTCTTCTTCACTTCCCACATCTTTCTTTCTTTCCTTTTCATTCAGCACTTCTTTCTTCTCACTCTTTCTCTCTTTCCTTCTCTCTCCTTCTCCCTTGTGTTACACCTCGATCTCTCTATCCCTTCTTGTTCTCTCTCTCTTCCTCTTCTTTCCTTCTCCTCTCCATTCCTTTCCTCACCCATCCCCCTCGCGCAGACACACACGTCTTTCTTCCTTTCTCCCTCTCCGTTAACCCTCTCTACCTTTGCCTTTCATCTCTCCCTCTCTTTCTCGCCTTCCTAGGTCTCTGATCCATATGAATAGGCTGTTAAGCGAATCTCGAACTGCTGCTGATTTCCCCCCCCTCCTCCTGCTGTGTTGCTAGCACTACTTGAGCTCGATGAGGAGGATGAAGAAGAGGAAGACGAAGAGGAGGAGGAGGAGGTGAGGCCTCCGCGAAGGGTTCCTCGGGCTATGGCTGTGATCTTCTCAGGGCATAAAGTCTTGATGCTTGAAGGGAGAGACTGCTTTAAAATAGCTTCGCTCCTTGCTGAAGCTAGATATCAAGTCCAACATACACATATACATAGCCACACATATATTCGCAGATATCTGCACACACTCAAGAGCCTATACAGACATACGTTCATACGAACAGATGCACACATACATATGGACCTATATACATATTCATTGATATTTTCACATGCTGCACATACGCACATACATATTCACACATATGTATATGCGAACGTACATATTCATACATACATGTTACATGGTCATATACACAGACACGTAGAAACCCAGACGCCCTCCCCGATGTGCAAGAGAGAGAGGAAGAGAAGGGGAACATGAGGGTTTCTCTTATGGTGTGAAGAAGGCCATCCACAAGAAGATTTTGCTTGCCTCCATGGAAGAGATGAAGTCGATCCGTCATGGGGGAGAGAACGAATCGAGTGGTATTAAACGTCACTGCTTATGAAGATTCCTCTCCCTGCTTTTCGGGTGGATGTACACTCAAGAGGAGGAGTGTGAGTAATCTGTCTATATAGCGATAGAGATGTATAGAGAAGGCTAATAAGCATGCATGAAATAGCGAGGTAACCAAATGCTACCAAGTATATTAAGAGACCTTGGCGGGCTCTTCCTTTCTAAATCTCTCCTTCTCTATCTATCTATCTATCTTGAATCTATCTATCTATCTATCTTGAATCTATCTATCTATCTTAAATCTATCTATCTATATAGAACGCAAGAAAGGTGAGAAGAAAGTAGATGGCTACGTCATTTGAAAGGTGTCTGTTGTCTCGTTCGTAGGTCTAGAGAGAGATGGATAGAGACCTTGATCGTCTTCCTGATGATAGGATCTAGGTCTTGCATATCAATCTTAACTCTCCCTCCTATCCGTCTTTATCACGAACCATATACTCTCATGCATGTATAGATATGTCTTCACTAGGTATATCTATATATACAGATCTATATAGATAGATACATGTATGTAGAAGTCTATACAATATCTCTCTAGATGTATATGCAGTTCTCTATGTATTTATGTATGTACGCACTCCGACGTGGAGATGCAGTCCGTTGGAGGATCAAAACTGAAGAAAAGGTAGTACGCATCATCCACCTATGTCTAAACAAGTACACATCGTCTCTCTCTATGTATATGTATCTGTCGATCTACCCAGATCTATCAACATCTCTCTCTATCTCTCTGGATTGATCTATATTTATCTACGTCTATCTATCTACCTATCTATTTATGTTTGGGTTTACCTGTAGATGCATTTGGATTAAAGGAGAACTTGACAACCTGATGCGTCCCGACGGCGAGATTTCCTTTCGTAGGCTCAACTGAGAAGAACTGAGAATTCTCGCCTTCTATGACGAACTCGAACTGACCGCATATATCGGTCTTCCCATCTGCATAAGGACTGATCAGTCGACTTCCTTTCTCTCCTCCCCCTATACTCGAGGAAGGAGAGGCGCTATTAGTCACATTTACACTCAGACTATCTCGATTCCCCGTGCTACTCGAGGCTCCGAGAGGCTGTAGGAGCCCCCCTCGCTGGAACGTTCTGTAGGGACAAGCAGATAGCGAAGGCCCTCCTCCACCCCCGCCTGTTGAAGATGTGGAGTAGGGAGACCACGCGGCTCCTATAATGAAGGTTCTGACGGTGATATGAAGAAGACGCTTCTTCTCACATTTGCTATCTGGAGGCATGCATGCGTTTGAGAGAGAAGAAGAAGGAGATGGAAGAGGGTGGCATGGGGGGTCTTCATAGTCATATGGGACTCCTCCTGTGCTCAACAAGTTGAGAAGGACCCGCTGACTCTCTTGTTCTTCTTCTTCTTCCTCATCAGTCTGATCTTGGTCGGTGTATGGATCTTCAATGGAGACTCGACGTCGAGGAAGATGCCGAGTCGAGTTCTTTCCTGTTAAGTCCGCTTTCTCGGAGATGTGGTTCACGGGGATAAGACCTCCTCGAGGTCTTTGTGAGGAGGTGAGATCTTGTGTCTTGCTTTCTAAAGATGAAGAGCTTGGTGGATAGGAAACAGAAGACGGAAGGCATGAAGAGCTCTCTCTTGTTCTCTCCCTCTCTTCTTCCTCTTCTTCTTTGAAAGAGCTTCTCACATAAACTTCCTGTGGGTCATCTCCCTCTGTCTTCACTAGAACCGACTTCAAAGGATCTCCGAGCTTCTTCTCATGGCGCCCGCGACCTTCTTCGGGTGTACGTACAGATGGGGGTCGTCTTCTTTCACATGATGATAATGAAGAAGTTGAAGGGAAAGAGGAGCAGAGATCTGCTTCGAACGCCTGCTTTTCTTTCCCACGACATGCAAGAAGAAGATCTCGACCAGACGTTGTGTTAGGCCCTTTCCTTCTCTTCTTCTTTCTCGCTAAACAAGTTAAGAGAGAAGAAGAAATTCTATAATTTGAGAAGAAATGCAGCTCATAGGCGGTGACTTCTGAAGAAGGAGACTTCAAACATCCTCCGAGAAGTTTTCTAGGGGAAGAAGAGATCGACGATTGAGGAACATTTGGAGAGATTTTACTTGAAGAGAGATTAAGATCTTCTTTCATTGCTGCTTTGGTCGTAGGGGCTGAGAAAGAAGAAGATGAAGAAGAAGCGTTGCTACTATTATTATTGGCATTTGTAGCAGAGGATGAAGAAGCAGAAGAAGAGTGCGTTCCTTTGCCACTATCTCCATTCAGATTCGCTCCTCCATTGCTAGATCTTTCATTTGACGTATAGACACCTGAACTGCTGCTAGTTAAGCGCTCGCTCTTCTTCAACCCAGAGAGAAGATCCATGGAAGGCCTCTCCCAAACCGATTTGGGATAGGGTAAAGACGAGAGAATCTCTTCGTTCAGGCTACGAGATAAAGAAGAAGAAGAAGAATGACCGGTGTCTCCTGGGTTAGGAGTCGTGGAGGTGATAGGGAGGGATGGTGGAGAGGTTGAGAAAGAAGATGAAGAGGACCTCTCAGGAAGAGATGAAGAAGAGGAGATAGTGGAGGTGCTAAGAAGAAGGGAAGAAGTCGAAGAAGAAGGAAAGGGCAGGCATGCGTAGAGTTGACTAGAAACAGCCAAGCCTCGTAATCGGAGAACATGAGGCCTTTGAACTCCATTCAAGGAGACCAAGCGAAAGACAGATACATACAAACCCTCTACAAAGGAAAGCAAAGTCGTAGGGGAGAAAGAAAGACCAAACAGAAAGACAAGCAAAGAATGCAAAGAAAAGATAGGAAAGAGAAAGACCATTCTAATACAAAGAAGAACAACTCATATCTTCACATAGAAGTAGATACACATACACACACATACATCGACAACTGTCTTCATCCATGTATACATATCTATGTGCATATACACATATATCTATCCACACACAGAAATGATTGTCTTTGCATGCACCTGTGTCTTTGTACGATGCTGTATACATATATATGTTTCTCTCTATCTCTGTATCTATCTTTCTGTCTTTGTGTTATCATGTGAAGTGGAAGAAGAAAAGAATCGCCAGGCGACCCCTGCTTGTCTGTTTATTCAGGTCACAATACACCCGGTCAACTGTGGTGTCTCTACAGTCAACAAGGAATGTCTCTTTTTTGACTCTCTCTCTTTCTTCCCCTCCTCCTCGTGCTCCTTTCTCTCCAGGAGAAACATCTATCTATCCATCCTTCTCTCTCCTACTCTAACATCGATCCCGTTTCTTTCTCCTTCTCCTCATCTCTTTCTCTTCTCCCTCTATCTACAGAATGCCTTCTTCTTCTTCTCCTGCTTTTGCTCCTCCTTGTGTGTGAGAGACGTCTGTCTCTTTGTCTGTCTGTCTGTCTCTTTGTCTGTCTGTCTGTCTCTTTGTCTGTCTGTCTGTCTCTTTGTCTGT
>NW_027162795.1:0-6276 GCF_002600585.1 Cystoisospora suis
GTCTCGGGACACCAAGAACCATTACACATACCCCCTAAAACTGTGTCCATCAACCGTTGGAACGCCGCCAAGGCATTACACAGCCTGAACGGCTTAACACTGGACTCCACCAGGACCGCATGTGTCAGGATTTTGCAATCCTGCCTCGATCGCCACGAAATAGTGGCCTATTTTTATCGAGGTGGCGATCGTAGACTGTACAGAGCCAGGGCAGACTTCCACAACCTGCCGAGATCTAAGTTACGTAACGCCGCGGCTGAGGAGGGAGGAATCCTCGTAACCTCGCGGCAATAGCAATCAATTCTAGGACCCAAGCGCTCTCTACCGGGAGAGCATCAAAGCCTGAAGACGGAAAGCGAGCCCACGAGATCGACGCACATTAAGGCAAATAGTCCAGATTGCAACCGGAAGGGCACGGGTGTTCGCCAGCAGCCGAGACCGGCCAGATCACGCTTTCACTAGAATCTTTCCGGCGCTGAGCGCAAAACTCCAAACGTAGAGACATCCGGGCCGCCCTTGTATTTTCGCGGTCGTGGACAACTTCGTTCTTGGCAGTATACTGTCCAAGCGTGCTGCCTCTGGTCCCGAGTTGCCGCTGGGCCAACACAGGACATGTGTACCATTTGGTCAGCCATCAGGAAAATAACGGCAACAAAGCAATGTGAAAAGAGAACAGAACGGGCCTCTTTTGTTCTCTTTGAACCATGCATTGCTACCGGCTGAAACGACCGATGCGAGAACTTAGCAAATTATTTCTAGTCCTGAGACGGTCGGCGCTCAGGCCCCACTCTACGCCCACCTCGAGTAGCTAAACTGTGTACGAGGGACGTACGACAGCCTTCACGTTGCTAGTTGCACAACCGCGCGCAGGTTGGAGGGGTCGCTTCCAACAGACGCACACAATGAGTAGTGCAGCCATTCAAGGGACTTACCACAGATGGCCTGACTACTCTTCTGCGGTGGGCGGTTATTTGGACCTCTTTGAACAACTTACGATGAAGGGCGTAGGCAGCAGGCTCCATACTAGCACGCGGCGTGCCCTGGGTGCCAAAACAGCCTGTGCGAGTGGGCAACACTCGGTAGCCGTCTCCTCTACATTTACGCAGGTGGACTTCGGTGGCAAAGCGGTTCTTCCCTTTTCACAGCAGCCGAACTTGCCTTCTGCAGAATTCGTCCGACCGCAATGGGAGCAAAACGGGTTGTACCGTGTGGAGTGTCCCTCCCACTCAGATGAGTGAGTGCCGCAAAGACGTGTACGCTGTGCCAGCATGGCACACCCGCCGCGTAGCAGGCTACGACTGTGTCCGTCATTTATGACGCGAAGAAACCCTTTCCATCCCAGCCTCTGGCCATAGGTTTTGTCTCGTTCGTTTGTGCCTATGTGGCAGGTTGCTGCGCACAGGTTGCCTGTTTCTTTGAAGGTCATCTTCGCCTGATTAACACCAGGAACACCAACGGGGGCCAGAAGAAAATGATCCTGTCTCCGCCCTTACGGTCTCCCGACTGTCCCGTGTCTCCGTATTTTTTCCGCCCCCAGCCGTCGCAGTGGCTGTAATTTTCCCTTTTTCCTTCTTGGCCCTCGTCAGCAACTTTTCGTCCCAGGGTTCTTCTTTCCCTTTGGTCTTCCGTTCGTCCTAGAGCCGGGCCATTTCCCACGTCCTCAGCTCTCCGGGTGTGGAAGGTATCTCTCTCTTGAGTCTGCGCAGCATGTTCAGGTCCCTCCTTTCTTCTGACTTTGTCGACGTGGAGACGACCCCGGGCCAAGCCCTGTTCCCGTCTTTAGCCTTCTTCTCATGGCTCGGAAAAGTCCCGAAAAGAACAGAAACAGGCGAGCCTTCCCTCTTCTGCACTCCTCGGTCTAATCTTGTGTTGCCAAGCCCCGGTCGGGTCATCTCGTGCTTACCCGCTTCTCTGAGGGAGGGAGAAAAAAAACACGTGTGCGTCTTCAGGGGGCGAAAGAAGGACAGAAAGCTTTTTCCTGGAAACACGTCCTTCTCTTCTGCGCAAGGGGTGCGTACTGTTACAAGCTCTATTTCTTCTATGGCATTCTCTCGAAGATATACTTACTACACTAGGAGACCGCTGTATGGTTCTGACCAAACTGCACCGTCAGGGCTGCCGTCGCCGCCTTCCCCTCACCTTTTCACTAATGCGGTATCGCCGCCAACAGCAGTCCGGAGAAGCGGGCGTGTTGGTGCTCGTCCTTTCTCTTTTTTTCTTGTCCTTTTCGCCTGTTTCCCCACTATCATCCAGACGCGAGGGGGGCTGCTGAGTGAAGACGCGAAGACAGCTTACGGAGCTGGTCAGCGAGGCCTACGAGAGTCTGCTTTACCAGACGATATGGTGGAAACGACAGATTCTTTACGTTATGGAAAAACACTGCTCTTTTTTAGCGCACAATCAGATTCGCGCGGCGTTCCTCCTTCCGCATCTCAATACAGTAAAGAACATCCAGAAGCCGACAACAAGGTCCTGCCTCCTTCGACTCCCCCTTTGTCTCCGCGGGAGATTGTTGATGCCGGAAAGAAGTCTAATCAGCGCACAGCAGCAACAGGTGTTCTACAGGGCGCAAACAAGCCACCGGCCTCCTCTTTTCCCTACTCTTTGGAGACGCACGGTACACTAAGTGCACCTTTTTCCTTTGGTGAGGAAAAAGCCGACATTCGGACTGTACTTTCATCTGATCAGACCTCAGGAGTGACGCGTGGCGGGGCGGGGCGCCGAAGTACAGAAAAGTTATATGCCGAAGCTGTTTTGTCGGAGTCTGGCAGGCAGGACGATCGAGATCCTGTTGGGTACCGGGTGTCAACGGAAGCGCACAGCTACCACAGCAAGCGACGAGCAGCTCAAGTGTTTTCTACAGAGGACGGATACCAAAGGACATCCCCCGGAGTCGAGGAAGAAGCCGGAGCACAGGAGAACAAGAAGAATCGTTGGACATGTAGAGATTGGAGGGCACCCCCTCATCCATCTCTGAGCGGGCAATCCGCCGAAGAATCTCTACAAGTCCCCGCCAATTTTGAAAAGACATCAGCTCTCATGCCCTTCTCTTACTACAGTATCGATAAGAGAGGCTACTACGTCATGGTTACAAAGGTGTGCATATACGCAGTGTAGCTACGTCTATCAGCCGCTCAAGACTCTATGTAGCCATCGCTCGACGCGTGCCTAGGGCACCTAGTGACCGTGTTCCGCAGATGTCTTGTCATTGTCACACGTTGAAATACACGTCTTGTCTTCAAGAAAAGACAGTTTTTGTCTGAGCAGAAGAGGAGAGACGGATTTGTTGGAGAGACTCGGACTAGCGTTTTTTTCTTCTCCTTCCTTGCCTCCATCCCTCCAGCACTGCGCCCCGCAGCCTCCATGCTCATGAGTATATAAACCACTCGACAGTGATGAGCACACTTCATGAATGCTTACGCATATGTACTCGGTTTCTTCCATGTACCGTGTTCCAACGCCGTCATGCCATGAGCTGGGAGAAAGCGACGCAGGTAATTGCCCTTCCGCCTCTCCTCACCCACACCTGATCCTTTTGTCTGTACCCCGGTCGATCTGAAGACGCTTGTTCTTCGCATTCAGGCTCTCCCATGGATATTTCTCTTCGGAAACCGTTTTTGGTCTTCTCCTATTGAGAGTAGGAATCGGCGGAGAGCAGCGTGTACAGGCCGAAACACGTAATCTATTCGCGGGGTGCTATCTCGTTTCCCTTATTCGTTGCTAACAGGTGTGCATGACTGTTTCTCACCCGCTACTATCTCTGTGGGGCTCCCCTCACCATAGGTTTCGCACGTGAAAACGCCGCTCACCGCTAGTTGTCCCCAACTCCACTCAAGTGTACAGGGCGATCTGCTGTTTTACGCACCTTGGGCGATGGGCCCAAGTAGATGTTGAAAATGCTAGAGTTTGTGATCTGCAGTGCCTACATATCGAAAGTAGCTGAAAGAAGAGGCACCTACCATACCGCTTGACAGCGAGCGAATATTCATTTTGTTCTTTCTCTTGTTCTCCCAATTTCAACCAGTTTGCAGACTTTGATGCAGCGGAGATTCGAAAGCGCTTGACTGCCTCTGACATAAGGAGTTTTTTTCGCTTCAAGAATCTTTCCTGGTACGGCCGACTATCACCGCTGCCCTCAATGAAGACGATTGTTGTAGCAGATGCAGCCAATGTCAATGTCCCACGTGCTCTTTACCATGGGGGTCTGTCCACTGCCAAGACTTATATCCAGGCAATGACATCAACCATTCCGCTAATCGGCGTAAGAGTGGCCGAAGTCCACGTGGTGAATGTCCCTGCGGCCGGAGTGATTTTGCTTTCTCTAATCAAAGCTTTGTCACCTAAAGATATGGAGTTTTTTGTTCATAAGACAATGAAGGATTTCCGGGAATACGCTGTTGGGCATATAGGTATAGATAATCTTCCAGAACATTTCGGTGGCTCGAATAAGTGCTCCATGGATGACACAGATATGGAGCGATGCTTCTCGCAGTTCTGTAGAGAAGCCATGATGCTGCAGAACGGAAAAGGGACTGCCAACCCGAGCCAGCAAAATCTAGAAGAAGACCACAAGGAAAGAACGAAAAAGAGAGTCTCAGCAGTGCGTGAGGAAAGTTTTGATGATCTCGGGGATTGATTCCATCTTGGAATGTGTCGGCGCTGGCATTGCGTCCGTTGGGAAGGGCAGGCTACGGCTTTACAGTTCAGGCTCTTCATGTGCCAACCCAAACTCCTTAGCACGCTTTGGCAACGTCGAAGAGATCGGAGGAGAGAATGTTGGAAAGCTTCGAAGGGGGTGTTCTGTTGGCAGGCCAATCACAGCCAAGGGCATGCCCGCTGAGAAAGAAGACGTGGACATCTACCTGAACGCAGTACGAGTGGCTGCGGGGTCAGGAAGGCCGGTCCCCGCTCACGCAGCTAAGGAAAGAGTGCACGGCAATCGTTAAGCGCCGGTCATCTTCGGCTAAGGAAGAACAAAGTCGCGTCTGTCAGCCCACATTAAAATGCCCTTTCTTTCACCGCATCACATGCGCCTGAGAGCCTCCCCGCAGCCTTGTGTGCGACATTTTGTACTCTCTTTCAAGAGGGAAGCCCGGACGGCCTACGCGTGGCCTGCCGTGGGCAGCCAACTAGCTCTGCCCTAAAGCCACTCAAGCTCCGCACACACCCGGGGGCTTCTTTGTCTCCAAGAGAACCGAACATTGCTTCAACTGTACTGTTCGTTTTTTCCATTCGAGTACCCGGCCACGTGAAGTTAGAATCCGCGGGGGGGAGGGGGGGTACGGGTGTTGATATTGTATTGTTCCGTCTGATGAATTTTGTTTACGAACGATACGGCCTTTTTTTCTCGTCTTGCGAGCCACCAGATGTGTATTTGTACAGCTCCTTTATTTCCGAGGGTTCAAGAATCAACGGGCAGTCATGACGGCACTGTTCGCCACGAACGAGTTGGTGTGTGCTGGCCGAGATGGGCTGAACGGTTCCTCTGTGCGTGTTCCTGTTCGCCACGAACATGTGCGAGAGGATCGCTTACCGTCCAACTGCAGTCAGGATTCGGTGTGCTCCTCACACACCTCGGGCACCACGAGTCCCTCCACGCAACCCCACAATACGTCTGTTCTCCCTCTTCTCTCTCGACCAATTTCGCTCCGTGCGGACGACCATCATCGCACGTCGTGCCCCGTGCCTTTCCATTTTTGCTTCCCCGGTGACCAGCCCTGACTGCACCCCTACTTCGAGACCGCTGAGTTCAGCATCACGGTGAGAGCTCAGCACTCATCTCACGAAGTATCATATTTCCCCCCTCACCCCCCCGGTTGTTTTGGCGACGTCCCCTGATGCTGCCCGTCGTCCTTGGGCGGAAACACTGTGCAGGAGAAAGAGAGCCCGGGGAGATCCTAAAAGCGGTGCACCCCCCGCTGACTCACGTCAAAACGAACACCTCATTAATAGGGCTACATAGATGCCTCGAGATACGTAAGCAATGGCGTCGATAGACATTTTGACTGGTACCCCCGCGATCCCCCGGGGCCAGGCTGCAACAACCTCGCCACTAGTTAGGCCGCGTCTGTCGGTCAGTCGGTGACTGTCCCTCGTACGGTTTGGTGTACAGGTTTTTGAACTGTCCGACCCCAGCTACGACCGCCCACGGCGTAAACAGCACTTGCCTCGGCATGGCGGACTTCCGTAGCGCGCGCAACACAGGCTACTTCATGAACGGAACACTGCACTCACCGCGGCAGAGCGCCTGCACTGGGTGTAAAGGCTGCCGCAAGA
>NW_027162796.1:0-330 GCF_002600585.1 Cystoisospora suis
CTGAACAACAGACGTTACCTCCTGTTTCATCCCAAAGGAGGACTGATTCACGAGCATGTCCGCCCATCTGTCACGCGGCACATGACGGCCTGCTAACTCGTTCTCGAAGAGTCGGAACCAGTGCTCCCAGTTAACGGCGGGTCCATCTGGTGGCAGTAGTTCTGGAGTCTGCAGAGCACGGTCCCTTTCATTCTCTGGTAGAGGGACTGCTTTTTCTGCTTCTTCCTCCCTGTTGATAGGAGGGACCTGTCCAACCACCAGCGCATCGTACGGAAGGCGAATCTGCCGCCCGTCAAACTCGACGCGGGTCCCGTACGCATCTTGCAGTTG
>NW_027162797.1:0-373 GCF_002600585.1 Cystoisospora suis
CGCCGGTAAACCGAGCCGGTAAAAGCACGGTTTCCACCCGATCCCGGGCAAGGAACCGTGCAAAACAGAAAGCAAATGCACATTAGCGCACCCTGAAAACCCCACAACCTGCGTCCGACGCAGAAGCTGAACGGAATCCCCGCGGGCTGGAGCCGTCGAGCTAGGCCAAGCGGTCCGTGATGTGCAGTGTGCATCAGAGAGTCGGTGTTTTTGTGCAAAAAAACTTGTTCCAAGCGCGGGAACTGTTGATAAAGGGGTGGCTTCTAGTGAAGCCTAACGTTCTGGCTCCATCGGAGCCAGAAAGCATTACCGGGGAGGGTGAAACGGCCTCGAGCCGCACCCGAGGGGCTGCAGCACGACCAGCCGGAACCCG
>NW_027162798.1:0-440 GCF_002600585.1 Cystoisospora suis
GGCCTCGAGCCGCACCAGAGGGGCTGCAGCACGACCAGCCGGGACCCGAGCTGTCCCCCGCGCGGCTGGCCCAGCCCCGCATACACGCCGAACGCACGCCTTCGAGCTGGGAGAGATGAGAATGTGCGAGGATCGGCAAGAATAGCATGAAGTAGGACTTCTAGTAGGCAGAGCGACCCGAGAGGCGTACAACGGTATACGTACGACCCTCGGAGAGGCCGCGGGCGCAAAGATCAGTTGCCCGCTGCCCGGGCAATAGAGCCCCAAGGAACACCAGGGGGGAATCGACGACAAGGGAACCCCCTGCGCAGTTTGGAAGGGTCAGGAGCGACGGGACACCCTTACCGGAGGTGCGGCACACGAACTGGACTGCCAGAACGCCGAGTTAGCCGCCGAGGAGGCTAGATCGACTTTCTAGGTTCTTCGCCGAAGGTATTGGT
>NW_027162799.1:0-422 GCF_002600585.1 Cystoisospora suis
CACGAGGAGGAGGAGGATTGAGGTGTATAGACACCCAAACACCTCCAAGTGTAGCTGCACGTGTCACACCTACTCGTGAAGCTTCTTTATCTCTTGCAAATCGATCTTCCAATAGTTCGGTTTACTCTCTCTCTCGTTCACAAGAAAAGAGCTCTCAAGATCCAAGCAAAAATGATGGAGATCATCTTGATACCAATACCTTTCATCGCTCTTATGCCCCTTCCAAGTCTTTCACAAAGGGAGGAGGAATCGAGTCATGTTGTGAGGAAACAGAAAGAAATCCTCATTATCTTGCTTCTTCACTTCTCCTAGATTCTCCAGCTCATCTCCCAAGCTTCGGCTCCCTCAACTCTACTCGACCACATACAGCTCTTCCCTCTGGGACGACAGGGGGAGAAGACAACAGCGGCGAGGGAAGGGAG
>NW_027162800.1:0-219 GCF_002600585.1 Cystoisospora suis
CCGTGGATTCTAGATAGGCAGTAGTAGGGCTCCTAGGGGAGCCTAATCAGCAGAGAAACAGCCAATACGGCTAGTATAACCATAGAAGACCTGGAAAGGCCAAAGTAGGCCAAGGAAATTCACGCGGGAAAACCTCCCGCCTCAGAAGCAGCATGCGCCGGGCGCCGCAAGACAGCGGGCGCCGCACGCAAAAAAGTAGAAGGCAGTCCGGTAGAGAGA
>NW_027162801.1:0-283 GCF_002600585.1 Cystoisospora suis
ACTCGATTGCCTCCCGCAATCAAGACCATCGACCTTCCACGATCGAAATAATTAATTACGGTGAATCGAGTTGAGTTCGTACATCGAAGATAACAATCGATTAAGTTCACACACCAACATCGACTTCATGAATTGCTCCAAAACAATTCAAGTTCCCCTCGAAGAGTGTGTACCAAAACTTCACTAGAACTTAACTGGCGGAACGTCTCCGCCCGGTCCTCCGTGCAGCTCGCCCCGGTGGGGTTGGAGTTGTACGGGGAGGCGGAGCGTTCCCTGATCTCAG
>NW_027162802.1:0-326 GCF_002600585.1 Cystoisospora suis
TTAAATTGATTAAGTTTCTCAAGTTCGTTCGGGCACATTCCAGTGCGACCGCACTTCCCACAACGTTCGCCACGAACGTAGCAGCACCGTATCTCACTTCACCGAGTCAACACTTCTTAGTTATCCACAAACATAAGAAAAATATTGACTGTTTGTTCCCTTGTGGGAACCTTGCACACGTTGTTACCACGTTACCACCTCTTAAGGCGGGTGGACCGCCGTGGCTTCGCCCGCCTCGCTAGTCCCGTGTCCGGCTACCTGGACTAGCTGAGCTAGCGCTGGCTAACTATATTCACTAACTAACTACAATTAGCTACTCTAAGTGT
>NW_027162803.1:0-206 GCF_002600585.1 Cystoisospora suis
GTGTTTTATCTCTCTCTGTCTCTTGCTCTCTTCGCTCCTTACTTGGATGGAAGAGAAGAGTGAAGGGTGTGAAGCTTCCCTCTAGATTGAAGAAGAGGTCGGTATACCTCATCTGATCGAATCTTAGGCTATTCATCTGTCGATACAAATCAACTAACAGATCTTCTGAAGAGTTCTTCCTCTCTCGATTCCTATTCTTCTTCTTC
>NW_027162803.1:684-940 GCF_002600585.1 Cystoisospora suis
TCACATATCTTATGATCTTTCTTGTAGGCATCATTCCTTTTATCGCCGAGCCAGAGAGACGAAGATGAACGAAGAGAGAAGAAAGAAGAATAAGCAGAAGATCTAGATAAAGACTGGAAAAACGCGCAGGCGACAGGAGCCAATCGAAAGAGAAACACACCCCAGAAAGGCGCCTGACCTACGAGGCAAACCCCACACCTCACCGTTGCCGCCGGTCCAGCTGATGGATACCACTGCACGCATGCATGCATGCATG
>NW_027162803.1:1020-1144 GCF_002600585.1 Cystoisospora suis
GAAAAGAGAAGGAGAGAGAAGAAAGGTCTGAAGGATGTAGTAGACGAGTTTATAGTGAAGGCTACTATAAGGGAGAGATCCTTATGAGAAGTGTAGATACTAGAAAAGAAAAGCAGATGCAGTA
>NW_027162803.1:1420-2061 GCF_002600585.1 Cystoisospora suis
AAGAAGAAGAAGAGAAAGGCTGGTGTAAGTAGGGATTGTTGAAAGAAGTCCCTCCCTTGGAGTACGTCAAGGAAATCCAAGCAAAAGAACAGAAAGCAACACACACTTCACATGTCAGGTGTATGTACAGACACATATACGCACAGATACCGAGGCATGCATGCTTCTATACTATACAGATACATCTATACATATACATACGCATACACCCAGACACGCATGCGTAGAGTATATATATTTATATAGTGACACGCATGGGTAGAGACTCTATGTATATTTGTTTGGTACTATATCTATGAGTAGAAGTACGTGGAGCAACGTTTGACGAAGGAGGGATACGAGAGACGAAGGAGGAGAGCAACAGTAAAGAAAGGAAAAGAGACCAAGATGTACACTTGGATAGGAGATTATTCCGAGCTAGATCGTCTGGAATGAAGATGAAGTGATAGAAAGACAACTAGACACACACTTCTTCTTCTTCAAGGCCTAATGATCAAGCGAGACAGACACGAGACATCTTCCTGCAAAACTCCTATTCATAGGGGGAGCTAGCGCTTACCCCGGACAGAATCACAATTAGGGGGGGTGTACCATAGTGAATCACAGTGTATGATCTACTACAGGCCTCACTAGCTAGCCAC
>NW_027162803.1:2172-2621 GCF_002600585.1 Cystoisospora suis
AAGAAAGAAAGGATGATAAGAAGACAGCATGTGGCTTGCCTAGTACGAATAAAGATGAGAAGAAGTGCATCGATTCGGAGACCCCCTCGATTGTATCTTGCCCGCGTTGAATCGACTCACCGGCTTTGCGGAGACACGCCTATAGCAAGAGACACCGTAGAAGAAGGTGTCACTATACCCAGGGAGAAGAAAGAAAAGATAGCTACCACCTTGGGTACCAGCCGGAGAATCTTCTTCACGTTTTGCGAGAGAAGTTGTCATATTTTTCTTTCCATGGAAAGGATTCCTCGCCTTTTCTTCTTCTTTTTCNNGAAAAGAAGGTGAAGAGGAGCAAGCACCTTCTCTTATTCTTCTTATTCTTGCTCTATCACTCTGGCTCGCATTCTGATCGTCCTTTTCTCTTGGTCTCTCCGACCTCCTACTCCTTTCTTCTCTTCTTTCTTGGAATC
>NW_027162803.1:3128-3320 GCF_002600585.1 Cystoisospora suis
GATCCGTAAAGTCAAAGGAAGACGCAAAAAGATGATGAAAAGAAGAAGAAGGGTCGAGATCTTCTCTCCTTCTTTCATGAAAACTTTCTCCTGGGGCGATAGAGGTGTGAGAGAAAGGAAGAGAGACTGACGAATCTGGGAGAGCGAAGCGCTTGATCGCGTGACGTAAGAAAGACAGATTCTCAGGAGACA
>NW_027162804.1:0-216 GCF_002600585.1 Cystoisospora suis
CTTCTTCTTCATCCTCCTCCACAGCCGCAGCGATGGCCGCGCCTTCCGCTTCAGCGACCGCTACAGCATTGTCTAGATCTCGATCATCCTCTAGGCGTAAATCTTCTAGCTTCATATTGAAGAGTTTCCGATCATACTCATCAAACCACTCCTGTTCCTCCTTAGATCGAGCTAAGATACGATTCAGCTAAACATGAACAAGAAGAAGAAAGAAGA
>NW_027162805.1:0-315 GCF_002600585.1 Cystoisospora suis
CAATCAATTCTAGAGACCAAGAGAGCTCCCTAGCGTGAAAGGGATAGAGCCGGAGAAGCAAACGGGAGAGCAGCAGACCGATGCACATCAAGTGCAGAAGTCGCGAATACGACAAGCAGATCGAACAGAGTCTCCAGAGGCCAAGAACGGCCGGATCACGCTCTCGGCGACCCAACAATCGAGAGACGGGCTCAACAGGAGCATAGCGGGAAAGGAACAGCCTCGGGGGGCAAACTCAGCTCACCAGAAGCTTGAGCATCCCCAGCAGATCACCATCGCATCGCCTACGCCGTCTGGAGAGAGGAAAGGAGTACG
>NW_027162806.1:0-340 GCF_002600585.1 Cystoisospora suis
TGTTTTCTTCATTCTCGAGTGGATATGATAAGAGAGATATCGAGTGTGTATCTCAGGGAAGAGAGTGTACATACACCTCACAACTGGAGACACGAGACTCCATTCTCACTTGACAAAGGGCCGCTTCACTGGTGTTATCCACCTATGGATTTATATCAGGTAGCTGACCGCGTTAGCTATAGGTACATAGAGAGATACAGAAAGGAATTCATATACGGATGTGGAGTATCGAGTCTGTGGGACTACCAACTATAGCAGTGGGTCTATGTGCAGCTGAAAGATGCATCTATGCATATGGACTTGAGGTGTATGTTCATATCTGAATAGATAGATAGATAGA
>NW_027162806.1:542-1043 GCF_002600585.1 Cystoisospora suis
AGAGGAGTGTGTATGTATGTCTTTTCAGATGCTTGGTGTGTACTTGTGTCGTGTCTCTTCATCCCCTAGGTATACGATTGATTCCGTCCCGTCTCAGCATATCTCTTTATATCTCTATGTAGATACAGATCTATATATGTCACTGTCCTCGCAAGTCGGTAGATTTCGTATATACAAGACTGCCGCCCTCTACCTTATATCCTTCCTGCCGGGCGTATATCTATTTCTTCCTGATCAGTCTCTACGCTCATAAAGATCTGTTTCTTGCTTGACGTGGAGGACATGTGTAGATTTCCTTTTCACGTCTCTTGTATGAGGTGGTATGGAAGATCATTGGGATAAAGTTTTCATTTTGCCACGAGAAACGGTTTTTCTTTCTCCCTTGCTTTTCTTCTTCTTACAGAAGGAGGCAATCCTGCACTTCGCAAGATTCTCGTGGGGGGGGATTTCCTCTTAGCCTCGATGGTAGCCGTCACATGCACGAAGCTCGTCTTGAAGACA
>NW_027162806.1:1082-1414 GCF_002600585.1 Cystoisospora suis
TGGTTGAGTGGGAGCAGCATCGTGAAGCGGCTCTAAGATACAAGAAGAATCTCCTCATGAAACAGAACTCTCTCTCATATCATCCCTATGACCATGCAAAGGCATTAGCTGGAGGAGAGAGAGAAGGAGAGCATCCAAAGAAGAATCTCCTCGGTGGAGAAGGAGAAGCAGGTCTTGTCAGGCCTACGATGACTCGTCCGCTTCTAGGAGGAGGAGGAGGAGCGCCACCCCGTGCAGGGTCCAAAGATTTCTTCGAAGATGAAAGAGAAATGCCTGTACAGTTAACTCTCTCTCCGTAAGACAGATAGAATCTTCTCTTATCTATACAACTT
>NW_027162806.1:1786-2174 GCF_002600585.1 Cystoisospora suis
AGAAAGAAAGAAAGAAGTCTTCAATGGATTTCTCTCTCCTTCAGCTCTTGGCCACCCACTGTCGTGTATGTAGCACTGGTCCATCTTGTCATGCATGTCTCTCTACACATGAAAGGAGACAGAGAGAGAGAGACAGANNCTGTTAAGTCTGGGAAGGAAGGAAGGTCTTCTCACGTCGATGTTCTCTGTAGTAGCGAATGATGGTGTGGTACGTCTATGTCTTGATAGATACAGCGCGAGTCATTATAGCTACGGAGAACGGTAGACTTCTTCTACGTATGCATACATGTATATAATTGATGCAGTTGTCTGTATAGAGAAATATCTAGGTGAAGATCTGTGATCGCCGTCTATGGATAGAGGCATATATCTCTCTATATCTATATCT
>NW_027162806.1:2664-3087 GCF_002600585.1 Cystoisospora suis
TTTCTCTCTTTCTTTCTTTTCTTACGAGAGAAAGGGACCCCGAAAGGGATGGAGAAGAGTGAATGAGATTCTTAGGATGTATGTGCTTTAATCTATAGGAGTTGTCTCTTTATCACTGGCTACGTGTCTTTTATCTCTCTCTCTCTCCGGAGATCTAGCTCTATCTATGTAGAATATATATGTACATGTAGATGATCATTGGTTTCTACAGGTGTCTCTGGTGAATAGTATGCGATGAACTACATATGTGGATATAGTGTAGTTGCATGTGAGAGAGCATGTAGGGAGGCTTCCTGAAGTGAATGAGTGTTTTCATAAGTAAGGTACTTCTTACTCATTCCAATCGTGTAGGTGTGGCTATACATCTACTACGTAGATACAGATGCACTCCATATAGAGACACGCATATTCTTACAGATCTAT
>NW_027162806.1:3382-5463 GCF_002600585.1 Cystoisospora suis
TCCATCTCTCTCTCTATCTCTCTTCGACGTGAGTGATCGTGTAGGTCGCCCGTCTTGTACTGCTGCTATCAAGTGGCTTGTTTGGGCGAATGAATACATGCATGCACCGGAGTTTCTTCACTGTTGCTTGCCCAACTTTCCTCTCTCTTCATTCATCTCTTCAAGCTTTCACTCATTCATGCGTTTTTCTCTTCTTCTCTCTTTCCCTTCATCGCTTCTCTCTCATCATGCTAAGTATCAAGTCACCTCTCCCAGAGAGACATCGAGCTGTCTAGCACGTTAGCTAGCTAACACATCGAGGGGCTGTCGGTGCACGTTTGCATGTATACAAATACATCTTATGTCTTGAATACATGTAGACCTATATATATATATAGGTCTACATCTATTCAAGACATATAGGTAGATGGCTGCACGTCTATTCATACATGGAATCGACGATGGGGGAGGAGCTGATTTCTTTCTTTCTTGTTTCACTCGAGTTTTCTTTATTCTTTTNNTTTCTTTATTCTTTTGTCTTGTTTTTCTGTTTAGACGGGAGTGAAGAAGGAGAGAGAATTCATCATGCGGTGGATGCATGATGGCCGATATGCGCTTCAGCATGTCTTTCTCCTAGGGCCTCATAGCCAGGGAGGAGGGGTTGAAGATCTCTTCTCTTCTTCCAAAGCTGGTACAGGGCAAGATGAATATGACCTTGTAAGAGACTGCTCACTACAAAACACTCGGCTCTTCTGTCTCTCTATCTCTCTATTATCTGTCTTGAGTCTATCTATGTATCTTTCCTATCTCTTCATCTATCTGGTCTATCGTGTCTATCTGGTATATTCTCTGCTGAAGTAGTGGGGATGATAAGGTTACCGGGGATCATGTCTACTCTGTGGGTAACGTTGTCGTATATAGAGAGGAAGACAGGAGGAGGAGGAGGAGTAGATAGGACTCTTCTTCTTGTGATGGACTTGTCTTTCAGATAGAGATGCGTTGAGCGAGCGAAAAGTGAGGTTGCTGGGTTTGTCATCTTCTCTCCATGGAGCCAGAGAGGGTTGTTTCTGATCTTATGAGAGGAAGAAGAGAAAGAGGGTGCGGGGTGCTGCATCAAGTGTTATTTACACATGTATGTATGTTGTATCTATTATGTATGTATTCTATCATCTGGCTCTACGGCTGGTCGCTCCTCGGTCTCTCATGTGATGACCTGTCGATATGTGAAGGCAGGAGTTGGTGTGGTTAGTCTCCAGTAGACACCAAAGAGGATGGCGTAGTAAATGAGCATGCTATACGCATGATGTGGGGAGATATCCTCTCATCTCTTTGGGATTCATCGCATGTGCCTGCCTACATATCTCTTCCCTTGTCTGTAGTATCTATACTAAAACGGTCTGGAATCCATCCAAGACCTTCTCCTGAAACAGCAGAAGAAGAAAGAAGAGGAAGAGGCGGAGAAGCTGCTCTTTAAAGCAGCAAGAAGGGACTAAAGTGTTAGACTGCTGACATATCTATCGCGAAAGGAATCATTCGGCTTGATTTGTATCTCATCTATCTTAGGTGTATACTAGGAGAAGTGTATCAGAGTTTTTCTTACTCGTCGCTGTTCTCTCCTTTTTGTGTCTCTTTCTTTTCTTCTTTCTTCTCTAGGGCGAATGTCCGCCCGACAGTCTTCTTTTTCTTCGACAACTTCGGCGTGATCGGCGATCTCTGCTCTTTGTGAATGAGATAAGAAAGCAACAGGGAGGAGAGGGAGAAGGAGGAGAAAGAGGGGAGACCGCAGGCATTGATATCTTCTCTGCGACAGAAGATGACGATGACTTCTACTATACAGATGGCCCTAACACAGCCTATTCTTCCTCTTCCTGCCGTGGTGGAGGAGGAGGGGGCGAAGGAACCACAGCCGCGGGGGGAGGCGATGATGTCGATGAAGGGGAAATCGATTTACAGCTAGCTGTAGGAGGAGGGAGTGGGGGATCGTCTGGCTCTTCTCCGGCAGCTGTCGATGAAGCAGCTCTCTTTCAACAGAGACTTGCCAAAGTCCAACCAATGACGGGACAAGCGGTAAGGAAGGAAGGAAGAATGAAAGAGGAGGCAGG
>NW_027162807.1:0-353 GCF_002600585.1 Cystoisospora suis
CCCGGCTAAGTGTCTTCTGGAGAGAAATGATTACTATAGCCAACCTCAATACCTCTCGGCCCTGGGCGTCTGTACGCCGAGATTTCTTTCAGCCTCCATCGTCTCACGCTCTACGTCATCCTGGAGCCACAAGCAGACATACCTCTCACATATCCCAAGAGAAGAGAGACGAAAGAGCGGCGAGAACAGGGAGAAGAAGAAGAAGAGTGGACTACAGCTTTCTCTTCTCTCCACCTAGTAAAGACTTCTATAACGAGAAAGAACGACAAGGAGGAGAAAAGACAACAGGAGAAAGATTTACATCCATTTTCCCTTCTCCATGGAATCCGCCTTCTTCTTCTTCTTCTTCGATG
>NW_027162807.1:626-1015 GCF_002600585.1 Cystoisospora suis
CTTCTTCTTCTTCTTCGTCGTTGTTCTGTGAAGGACTTGATCGAGAGCTCTTACTCTTCCTAACTACACAGGGCAATCAGTCATCAAGTCAATCTCCATCTTCAACCCCCTCCTCGCCATATCGAAGCCACTTACACTGGGGGTGTCTCAATGCTAGTGAGATATCTGGGCCTGCAGCTATTGCTGTAGGCCTAGCCTTTCTGGATAGCGACAATGAAGAGGCAAGACAAGGCCTAAGAATTCCCAATGATCTAGATCAGCTCCTCGATCTCCTACCTCATGTTCTCATGTGTAAGGTAAGAAGTGTCTCACACTCTCAGGAAGCTTCACATCGACAAAAGAACGGGAAGAATGAAAAGGAAAAAGAAGAAAAGGGAGAAAGAGAGAGA
>NW_027162808.1:0-184 GCF_002600585.1 Cystoisospora suis
TCTTCCCGACGTTTGACCCTTTGACCCGCTTGGGACAACTCCAGCTAAAGTGTCCCGGTTCCCCACACGTATAACACACAAAGCGTGGCCCTCCAGTACCGTTCTTATTTCCATTGTCATTGGTTGTCCTCATACCTTCGTCCGTCTTGTACCCCCAGCTCCCTTTCAGACCAGTCA
This sequence comes from Cystoisospora suis, assembly GCF_002600585.1. Classification (NCBI taxonomy): domain Eukaryota; phylum Apicomplexa; class Conoidasida; order Eucoccidiorida; family Sarcocystidae; genus Cystoisospora; species Cystoisospora suis. The sequence continues at coordinate 178 of NW_027162808.1, forward strand.
TCAAGGG
>NW_027162808.1:870-1008 GCF_002600585.1 Cystoisospora suis
GGTCCCCGAGATAAGGCCAACGTTCTCTCCTCAACCAGCGCCTTTAGCATCCTCTCAACGTCTGCTCCGCCCCTCAATACCGGCTCTTCCATGTTCCTCGGCAGTGTCTCCCCCTTCACCGGAAGTGTGGTCCCGTAC
>NW_027162809.1:0-147 GCF_002600585.1 Cystoisospora suis
AAGACAGACAGAGAGAGTGAGAACGAAAGAATATCCATTCCATTCTGGAACGAAAGAGAAGAAGACTTTTCCAGAATCCTAAATATCATACACACTTTTCCACACTTAAACAACATCTTCCCCCGACATATATATCTATATATATAT
>NW_027162809.1:492-812 GCF_002600585.1 Cystoisospora suis
TCTTTGTATCTTTGTATGCGGTTTCATATCAGAGCTTTACTTCCGCAGCCCCGCATGCTAATTTTGGATGAAGCGACGTCCGCACTGGATGCGGAGAGTGAGAGAGTAGTCCAGGCCACTCTAGACAGTATTATCGCCTCTAAGGATAAGCTGACCCTCATGATAGCTCATAGGCTTTCCACAGTGCGAGACGCAGGTAAGCCTTCTTGGGAGTCCTTCTTCCATCACCTCTTCTCATACCAACTTCCCTTCTCTCACTTGTTGTAAGCGATAATGTGTAGAGACAGTGAGAAGAGGGAGGGAGATTCTTTCTTTCTTTC
>NW_027162809.1:1118-1542 GCF_002600585.1 Cystoisospora suis
TCTATCTTTGACCGATCTATCTATCTATGTGTCTATCCTTTTATGCTTCTACGAGAGATTACAGTTTACTTAGGAGGTGGACGTTTCTCTGTGAGACAGCTTAGAGGTATTGAAGGTCAGAAGAAGCAGGGTGGATAAGGAAGGCCTTGGGTAGGTGGCTTTCGCTCCAACACACACGTAGACACGCCCCTCAATCACTCTCTATGTAACTAACTCCCTACCCCTCTCTATCTCATACACATACATTGCTGGCGTTAGGGGTGTGGATAGATTAAAGATAGATAGATAGATAGACTGATCAAAGATAGATAGATAGATTAAAGATTCGTAGCTAGATAAAGAGAAATAGATAGATAGATCGTTTTACGTTGCGAATGGTGTGTTTTGTGTTGGGTAAGGATGACACGTCGATCTTCTTGTCGTG
>NW_027162809.1:1736-2137 GCF_002600585.1 Cystoisospora suis
ATGGAGTGTACAGACACCTTGTCAACGTTGCCGAAGGAAAAAAGTGAATGAGAAGAGAGCGACGAGGACAAGGAAGCGAAATTCCGTCAAGAAAGAAAGAGAAAAGGGAAGGTCCCCTCTCACTGCTTCTATCCTTATGATGTATGCAAGGCCTAGTTGCAACGTCTCTACCCCTTCAGAACCCTTAGAGACGATCGACCGGCGAGAGAATGATGACTAGTGTGTGAGCGGGAAGAAAGACTGACTGAAGGAGAGGTGGGCTTGGTAAGAATAAGAATGAAAGAAGACATGCAGACGCTTTTTTCTTTCTAGGAGAAGGAGCGTCTAAATAGATTCTTAGAGACAGAGACAAACACAGAGAGAAAATCTTTCGATCTTCTTCATGACGTTGAACGGGGGGG
>NW_027162810.1:0-286 GCF_002600585.1 Cystoisospora suis
TTACATGTCCATGTTTGTGTTGAGTGTATATGCATAGTGGAATCCTACATGTGTGACTGTGGGGCCCACAGGGGGAATGGGAGCCTACAAGTAGCACAGCTAGACAGAGGAAGAGAAGAGGTACCTAGAGGTATCCAGATTAGCCCCGTAACCCTCCGGGTTAGGGAGATATCGATTAGCGTAAATTAGAGTAGAATGGTGCAAGGCCGCGCAAAGTCGCCGGGGGCGACAGCGGCCCAATAGTAAACGGAAAATAGCAGATCTCAGCGACCAGAGCACCTCAGAG
>NW_027162811.1:0-370 GCF_002600585.1 Cystoisospora suis
ATAATGTATTTGGAAGAAATCAGAACAACAGAGAACACCATTCCAAGCTTGGCTATTCTCAAGCAGGACGACGAGGAAACGCTCTTCTCCGACAGCACCAGCCAAGAAACCGCACGCCGCGGGTCAGAGCGGCAGACTGCGGAAGCACGGCGAACGCTCACCGGCGTGGGGAAATTGACCGCTAAGAAGCGACTACCAGCTAGTAGCCATAGGAAGCTCCGGGAGGCGGATAACGTAGCAAGCTTGAAGAACCCCAACCTCAGCAGGGAAGGCGCTTGGAGTACTTGCGGACAGAGCTGGCCCCGACGACACCGCAACGACAGGGCGAGTTTCAAGCAACCGCAACAGGTTTGGCAAGCAAAGCAGGCGC
>NW_027162812.1:0-444 GCF_002600585.1 Cystoisospora suis
TACCGCAGTTCGTGGCACCGGCGAACTGTGGTAAGGTGGATAACGTAGCAAGCTTGAAGAACCCCAACCTCAGCAGGGAAGGCGCTTGGAGCACTTGCGGACAGAGCCGGCCCCGACGACACCGCAACGGCAGGTCGAGTTTCAAGCAACCGCAACAGGTTTGGCAAGCAAAGCAGGCGCAGCATCAGGAGGGCCAGCGCAATACAATGGGGGAACAGATTTGCGGCCTCAAAGACATGGAAGAAGGGGGGCGAAAAGCAAGGTGGACCTAAGTGCTAACACGCCCGGATCACCCACCAACGGAGAAGGTAAAGATCGACAGTGTTCACTCAGTACTAAGCGACAAGGCGACGCCCGCGGCAACCGGGAGGCGAGACTGACTTCACACCGACGGCCTCTGTACGTCGTCAGAGTTAACAAACAAGACATTGAAGCACTTCTGGA
>NW_027162813.1:0-374 GCF_002600585.1 Cystoisospora suis
TGACTTTCTTCTTCTTCTTTTCTCTCTTCTTTTTCTCCCTCTCTTCTTTCCTTCTTCCATTCTTTCCTTCTTTCGTCTTCACTTCTCTCTATTAGCTAGCGGACATCTTCTTCCTCTTTCTCTCTCAGTCTTCAAATCATTTCTCTTCTTCATTCTTCTTTCTTCTCTCTCTCTTTCTCTCTTCTTCTTCTTTTCAGCTGTTGCAGCGATCGCGGGGAGTGACATGACTCTCCATCTTTTTGATCTTTCTGGAGGTCTTCTGAAATCTTCTTCTTCTCAGCAGGGTGTGGTGCATCAGCCTTCTCGACCTCATATTGTTTCGCGAGTGGAAGGAGAATCTTTAAGTGCCATCGACTTCCTTGGCAACTCTTCGT
>NW_027162814.1:0-264 GCF_002600585.1 Cystoisospora suis
GCGTTGAATTCAAGCTTCCTTCATTCTCCCTACTCTCAGACTCTCTCAGGTACGTCCCTACCGGCTTCGGTTCCTTTCTAAATGTCTGTCCCTCTTTTCTCTTTCCCTTCGTGCAAAAGCAGGTCTACTTCTTGATGCTCTGGGTTGGTTCCGGGCACGACGCTCCTACTTTGAGTTCTCTGGGCGCTCGTCGACCCCACTGGAGCCTTCTGACTTGCGCGGGTGAGAACCGTAGCCCCTTCTCCTCTGCTCACACTGCTCGAC
>NW_027162815.1:0-258 GCF_002600585.1 Cystoisospora suis
ATAGATTAAAGATATATACATAGGGAGATTAGGCATTAGATAGATAGACAGAGAAATGGATAGAGATACATACGCATATCTCCTATGCATACATACGCACATACAGAGAGAGAGATAGAGGGATGTCTATTCGAGTGTGTAGGGTTGCGCAGGGATGTCTTGTTGCTTTTCTGTTTTGAACAAGAAGACGACGAAGAAGTATGGCAAACCTTCCCGAAGGTCCAGTCACACGTGGACGACTTCTCTTTCCTCTCTCTT
>NW_027162816.1:0-1348 GCF_002600585.1 Cystoisospora suis
GGTACACGCAGTTAACACAAGGCGGCGAACAAAAACCCGATGGCGCCAAAACACCCCCAGGGCAAAGTTTCTCGGGTACCACGGACTGGTAAGTAGAGCAACTCCTCGAGACGGCACTCCACACGCCCCCGCCCCGCCTCAAAAACCAACGGCGCTTTTGGACTTTCCTTCAAAACCAAAGAAGAGTCACATCGACGAAATAGTCTCCGTCTTCTGGAACGATTGCCCGAGCCTGTAACATACTCTGCCGTTTCCCAAGGAAGCGAAAGCAAGCATCTCTTCAGGCTAGGTGTGCACGCCAAATGCATCCTCTGCAGCCTACCAGCATCCGCCCCGTGACTGCGGGACCACGAGTGTGGGTACGGCGTGTAACCGTTGTTTGTGTCTCGTCTTCGGTCACCTCGTACTGCTGCTCTGCCCTGTACGACTCACCTAGGTTGAAAACGTAGAGATCATTGAGTCTTTCGTGGCCGTTGTACCCCCCAAAAATATACAAGCAATTCCGGTGTGCCGCAGCAGCATGAAAATACCTTGCTGACGGTGCCCCGCCGGCCAAGGAGCTGCCGCTTCCGACCGCGCCAGCCCCTCTTCCAGCCGTCTGCGGCCCGGCCCCCCCTTCCACGTCCGCCCGGCGCCGGCGTGGAGTACAGTCGACGCTAGAGACCCATGACTGCAAGGTGCTGTTGTCCGCGACAACAGAAGACAGAAACGCGTCAGCGCTGTGTGTGTTGGCGCCTGTGCTGCTCTGCGGGCGCACGGAAGGGGGGAACAGGGAGCAAGGAGGCGAAGAAGCAGGAGGTTCAGACCCAGTCAAAGTGTAGCCGGGAGGAGGGTGTACGGCTATTAAAGTCCAGCACCGGGTAGGGATGTGAAAACAAAAAAAGTCACTCAGCCGGTTAACACCGTCATATCCTCCAAACATATAAATGCAATCCTGATGATAAGCCCAAGAGGGACACGACCGGCCAGAAGGGACGTGTCCCTGCTGTTTAGTCTCTGTCCATTGGGAGGTATGTAGATTGAGCTCGTGCATATCCCGCAGCCAGCTAGTACCGTCGTACCCTCCATACAGATACAGGACGCCATCTGTCGCGCACAGAGCTGATACAAATCCAAACCGAGCAGAAGGCTTCTCTCCTCCTGTCTCCACTTCGTGCCACTCTTCTTTCTTGAAATCGAACGCGTGCAAGTCTTGCAACCAGTGGATTCCAGAGTACCCTCCGAATATGTACATGCACCCGCGATAGACGACTGCGCCATTATTTTCGCGTGCGCTCGGACTATTCGCGGCCCTAACCTTGAACCAGCGTTGCTGGACGAAGTCAAACTTGCATAGATCATCCAGCCG
>NW_027162816.1:1380-2898 GCF_002600585.1 Cystoisospora suis
CACGGTAAACAACACTCGCGGCTCCACTGCGTCTTTCGGGCCTCTCAAAGCCTGCGCATTGTACCGCGCGCCACCGGGGTCTCACTCCGATCCCCGGGTCTGCGAGGGTTTGAGTTTCCACAGCGGTGCCAGTCTTGTCCATCGCATACACTCATGCTTCTCTGTGTGGCTCAAGAGGTCCAGCGCGTCTGCCAGATGGAATGTAAACCGAGGCAGACCGCATGACCTGTTGCTGGAACCTGAATCCCTGTCCGCTGCAGTGCTCGCTTATATGAGCCGTAGCTCCCAAAGAGGAGTGCAAAATCTCGCATCACATTGGTGAAAACGCAGACAACTACGCCCCAGTACCGCGAGCCAGAAAGAGGCCACTGCACCCTAGCTGGTTCTCAGCACAAAAGGACCCGCCGAACCTCGCCGGTTCCCGTCCTGTAGACAGAAAAGTGAAGTGCGTGTCTCCGGAGGGTGGCGCGAGAAAAAGCCAAGGTGGCGGCCCCTCATTCATGTCATATGACTAGCTCGTGAAAAGCAACGCACAATCAGAGTTGCCCCGGAGACGCGCTTCTTTGGAAATCCGCACAGAAGGAACTATGACAACACACACCAGAATCCTATTGCTCTAATTGACATTATAAGAAACAGACTGCCAGTTTTGGTCCAGGGTGCCACCCATAAGCGCTCGTGTCCGCTTCTGCCATTGCGTAGTACGCCTGGAGGCGGCAGCCCCTGGAGACTGGGTCTTACTAAGAGAGAGGAAAAAGAAAAGGGAGCTCAGAGCCATAACCGAGAAAGGACAGCAGCCGATCTGGAAACACACCCGCTGGGAACGCCCGGAGAACAGGAAACCCATAACGTCCTCTCTCTTGCAAATTGGTGCTTGATGCATTCCGATAAACACGGATTCTGGAGAAAAAAAGCAGTCGTGGAGAGTTGCCTGAAGCAATGTCCGAGGGCGGACGGACGCGGCGCAGGGCCCGGGCAAGCGTCAGACACACGAAGTAAAGCAGCTCTGTCCGCCGTCACTGAGAGATCTCAAGCAAGTGAGTACGTAAAAAAAAAAAAGAAGGCATTCCGCGAACTTCAGCCACCATGTAGAGGCAATCCCGCCGGTGAGATGCCGCGAACCGTCAGTGCACCGAAAGTGTGACCACATGCAAGCGGAAGAGAACGGAGATCTGCCGACTGCTGGTAGCACCTTGGATCGTAAAAAGAGCAACCATATATCTCGTGGCGCCGCAAACGGAAGCTGGCGAGAAGCGCGGCGAGATAGTACAGGAAGCCGAGTCACAAATGTGGAAAGATATATCTTAGTCGAAAAAAACGAGCTGACTTACCGATCCTATTAGACGATCCCTAATTGCTTGTGGCCTTGCAGCCGCTCCCCGGAGGCGTCCGAGGAAACCTGGGCGCGTAAAGGAGCATGTGTCTGATGGGCCGGTCCGAATTGCACTGTACCATCCGAGACAACCTGTCCTCTCTCACAGGGCACGCTCGAACATAGTTCCCCCTACCTGCATCGCA
>NW_027162817.1:0-266 GCF_002600585.1 Cystoisospora suis
TACGTTGCTTGATATTAAGTTGTCTGCACAACCCTTGCCACAATTCACCCGTAAATCTCGTGTCTCGATCACTAACAATACCCTTAGGCACTCCATGCAACCGTACAACGTCCCTAATGATTATCCGCACAAGGTCCTCAGCCGTTGCGGTTTGACTAGTAGGCACAAAGTGAGCCATCTTAGTCAACCGGCACACAATAGTCACGATCGCATCAAAACCCTCTTCCGTAACTGGTAACCCCACGATCAGATCTAAACTAATCTCC
>NW_027162818.1:0-215 GCF_002600585.1 Cystoisospora suis
ATCGCTAAATTCATCGAGTAGTTCTGCAGTTTGTTGATCTATATGACTTCCAGACTCCCTGATCTTCTGGCTAGGCAACTTTCTTCCTTCCTTTGAACTTTTCTCTTCAGAAGCTTCATTCCTTAAATCTATTACTGGCTCTATTTTGATAAAACCGATGAAGTCCACATGATCTCTTTTTATTTCCTTCCTAACTTGCTTTAAAGGCACTAATT
>NW_027162819.1:0-342 GCF_002600585.1 Cystoisospora suis
GATCCACGACCTGATCAACCGATTAGGCCGAGCCAGGTGGTATTCAAAGCTGGACTTGCAAGCTGGATATCACCAGGTTGAGATAGCGGAGGAGGACCAATGGAAAACGTCGTTCAGAACCAGGTATGGAACGTTCCAATTTCGCGTGATGCCGTTTGGTCTTTCAGGCGCGCCCTCTACATTCCAACGCCTCATGCAGAACGTGTTCCTGGAGGAATTGGACGAATTCGTGGTCGTCTACCTCGACGACGTGCTGATCTACTCGAAGACCAGAGAGGAACACCTACGCCATCTCAGGCACGTGTTTCAGCGGATGCGAGAGCAGCGACTTTTCGTCAAACT
>NW_027162820.1:0-264 GCF_002600585.1 Cystoisospora suis
CTGAACTTCATATTCGTTCTCTCGTAAGGGTAGTTGAGAACTACTGGCACTCCTAAACTCTGATAGATTACCTAACCACGGTTTTAACAGGGAAACATGAAAAACAGGATGCATAAGCATAGAAGGTGGTAACTTTAATCTATAAGCTCGTTCCCCCACCTTACTGATGATCTTGAAAGGCCCCCTATATCTGAGGCTCAATGCCTTGGATGAAGCAGCTGTAGCCATAGGAAGGTGCGATACCTTCAACCAGACTTTCTCCCC
>NW_027162821.1:0-401 GCF_002600585.1 Cystoisospora suis
GCCGAGCACCCGTGGCGGCCTCGGGGCCCCAGGTGCGGTCGCGAGCTGGGATACCTTCTCAAGTCGAGCGGCGTGAAGCCCATCGAGATTTCCTGTACTTCCGTTCCTGCGCACGTAATGTCCTGGGCCGAGAGAGTTGTTCTCCAGGGGCGCACCTGGCCTGAGAGAAAAAGACGAGACTCTCGCCCCGATCCTCCCCAACGCTTGTGACGGGTTGTCACCATCGTCTTTTCCAGGCCCCTGCGCCCACACGCCTTTAGGTGGAGGCTCCTGCTGTGACGAATTACTCTGACTAGTCGCAGTTCCGCACAATGTTACGTCGCGACCCACACTCTCCCCAAGGTCGCGTCGCCAGCGGCCGGAGTTGTATGACAAAGGGGTTGCAGGAGTTGACTGAGCAT
>NW_027162822.1:0-2796 GCF_002600585.1 Cystoisospora suis
CTTTATTAGCTGGAGAAACAGGACGAGAAATCCTGTTTCTCCAGCTAATAAAGTTTATCTTCTCCATGGAGAAGAAGTCGTCTACTGCGACAGAAAGCCAGAATGAAAGAAAGAAAACGATAGCGGTCTCTGAGCTTACAGTTCTATCGGCTTCGTGTGCAGCTTTCTGCCTGTCTAAACGTACCCACAATAAGTACATCTATGGAGAAAAAAAGTGATAAAGAGAGCACATCAACGAATATCTCGTGCCTAGGATGCTTTCGTCACTTGCTTGAGATACGTTGCAGTTAACATACCTCTCTCCTCTGAACAAATCTCTTCTCCTAGTGTTTCGAGATACTTGGTAACAGGAGAAGCCAAATGGAACAGCCGACCAAAGGCAAGATTCTCTTGGTTGTTGGTGGCAGAGAAAAACTGCGAGAGATGGAGACACTACGCGGGAGACGCCTCCCGCGCACCTTCTCCTGTTGTGACAAAAGTCTTTAGAGTCTCTGAATGAAAATAACCTCACGTGTCTCTTCTAGTCCTTATCCCAACCAAACGGAAGGCTATGTTTGACTTCTTCGGGGTGCACCTTTCCGTATCAGGTCTGATCGTACCTATGTGTATGCATAGCAGTGTACCTCCATGTACGTCAGTAGACCGATCGCTGTCGAGGTGCAAACAGGCCACCTCAAACTGCTCTAAAGTCGTAAAAGGCATAGTGCTTCTTTCTAGGTGAAAGATCCTCTGCGGGGGGAGTCCCTTTTAGCGTTCCTGACAGAAAAGCTCGCTGTCGGTTTGAAAGACATCCGCGTCCATGTGCACCAGCGGGAAAGTTTTTTCGAGGCTCGCTAAAAGAAGCGTCTCCACGGCGAATATTTTGCGACTTGCGAAAAGCTAATCGCAGCTGTTTGGCCTTCTCTACCACTCGTACTGTCGGGCGTGTCCATGTCTGAATGAACTTTCTGCGGACGGCAGGCATCCATCTGTCTCAGTCCACCTTTGGAGGGCGTCACGCAAGTGTCACGCCGTCTCCTCAGGCGACTCGACTTTCGCGAAAGAGCTTTTCATACGGCAACTTCAGCAGCCGTGACACGGTCAACGCGGATTCGGGCTGGCTTCTTCGAACGTGGCGGGGGGTGCTCGTAGTCCCGCTGGCGCGCTCGCCTGCACGCTTGCTGGGAAATACAGGGGGTCCCTGAGTGAATCGAACACCGAGATGCCACAGCCCACCCAAACAAGTGAGGTTGTCTCACTGGGCCCCGCCTCTGTACCACCAGACCGGACTAAGTGACTATCACTGTAACAACACAGAACGTCTGGGCTTCCGCTGGTTGTCACAGAGGAGATGGAACATGTGCCGTCCTGTGCTAGTCTCTTTCCCCTCGTGTGCTGTTATCATCTCCGAGGAGCCAACAGTGTAGCCTGTGGCTCCGCTAATTCCACCTGATCGCTCTACCAGAGAAAGCTCCACTGGCCCTGATCGACGCTAGTCCTACTCGAGTGCGCCGGCTTGGGGACCTCACTGCTTCGAGGGAGGAGCTGGATCTCGTCTGCACCAGGGATCCAAGGCGGCTTACCAAGTCGAGAATGCTGCTTCGCAACGACAAAAAGCCTCCACGTGGAGATGCAGGATGCTGCCAAGCCAATGACTGCACTTCGGCAGCCAGCCTCGTCTGGGGGGATTTCCGCGGTTAAGAAGGAAAATTCCGCACACGATTCGCTCGTAGACAACCAGTAGTGCTGTTGCAGTAGACTGAGGCGAGCCTAACGAAAGAAGAAAGTGCTTTCTCTACCGTTCAAACCATACGCTGAAGAGCGATAACCCAACTCCGGCAGAGTAAGTGACCAGCGACCCCCCGTGTGCCTCACCACGATGACCCTGACCTGCGGCAACGAGGCCACTACAGCAGTCCAACCAACCGAGTATACGACGGACTACTGCAGAGACGATTTAGTAGATGCCCAGTGCAAGAAGGAGAAGTTTACGAGCTTCATTCCAGGCTTCCAGTCGGCTTGGGGGACTGAAAATAAAACCACCAGAAGTGTGACCTTGAAAATTCCTCCAGAGCACTTCCCGGATTCGCCGAAGACGATTCATCTCGGCTGCCTCTACTCACCGGCGACTTCTCAGGAGGCCCAGAGTGCAGGCGCACCCAACAAAGTTTTATGCAAGGTCATTAGCGCGGAGGAGAGCTCGGCCACCGGCAGAACAGTTGCAGCTTTGCCGGGTCTCGCTGTGGGAGCAGTAGTTTTGACAACCTCCTTCCTTATGTGGATCTCTGCGGCTCTTTCCTTCTTTTCTTTCGTGTGTGAATATAAAGCCTCCATGTCCGCGACGATGGAGGCGGACTGGCTCCCTGCCTGACGGAGCTCGTGATCGCGACAAGATGCCGGAGAGGCGAAAAGAAGAAATCTCTTTTCCTCGGTCACCCGCGTATGCCCCCCATTCTCTTCGGAGCTGGACGTGGCTATGCCTGTTTGAGAAGCCATGCGAATGATCTGAAGAGCACGCGAATCTTGGCTTATAGAATTTGCTAGGAGATTCTATACAGTGGCACTCTTGAGTCAGGAGTGCCTTTTGGTTCAATATCTCTTGTGGAAAAACGCCCCTGTCACAGCCATGCCTTGGGTTTTCTCTATGATGCGCCCATGGTATGGCCGGCGCAGATTTCTATCGCCTCAAGATACAGCTAACACCACAGCCTCAGCCTGTACATAAAGTGTAGAGCTGTGTACGTGTATAGACATGTGTATATCTCCGTAGTAATTAATCGATGTAGCAGTGCGGCAGACATGACGATTGTTTGTCAG
>NW_027162823.1:0-251 GCF_002600585.1 Cystoisospora suis
CATTTCCTCCCCTTCTCTAAGTGTTTTTCCAGGCACCGTTGATAAGGGATCCCTTGTTCCTTACACGGAACTTCCATCGGTACGGCATATCGAGTCCTTCTGAGAGGACCCCAACTCCCCAATTCTCTACTCACGCCCCATTCCGTCTCTCTGTGAAGGCTTCCTGTCCTACTGACTGCGTTTCCTCCTTCAGGTGGTTCCCCGGCCATTATCTCTACCCCATCAATCCTGGTGCGTGGCCTTCCATTCTT
>NW_027162824.1:0-425 GCF_002600585.1 Cystoisospora suis
AGCACTCCCCAACCGCCCGCCTACCGACCTTCCACGGAAAATTACCCGCTGCCAACGCAGGGCGAGCGAGGAGAGACGCTGCTGGACGAGAAACTCGCACCAATGGTGCGTTACGCCAGGGAAGTGGACCCGGATTTCTCTGAGCGTGTGTTTCGGCCGAGGAGATTCAACGAGCAAAACCCCGATGCGTGGATAAGCAAAATGGAGCTATACATGCTAGGCGCAGGGGTGCCGGAAAACCGCAAGCTGCTGTACGCCCTCGCATGCCTCGAAGACGATTACCTGAACTGGTACAATTACGCGTTGGGAAGCCAAGCACCCCGCAATTGGGGAGGGCTTAAATTCATCATGAGGAAGCACTTCAACGCGGTGAGCGAGAACGAAGCACGTGCGCGATTGGCGGCGGTAAAACATACGCACTCGGT
>NW_027162825.1:0-344 GCF_002600585.1 Cystoisospora suis
TCCACGGAAAATTACCCGCTGCCAACGCAGGGCGAGCGAGGAAGGACGCTGCTGGACGAGAAACTCGCACCAATGGTGCGTTACGCCAGGGAAGTGGACCCGGATTTCCCTGAGCGTGTCTTTCGGCCGAGGAGATTCAACGGGCAAAACCCCGATGCGTGGATAAGCAAAATGGAGCTATACATGCTAAGCGCAGGAGTGCTGGAAAACCGCAAGCTGCTGTACGCCCTCGCATGCTTCGAAGACGACTACCTGAACTGGTACAATTACGCGTTGGGAAGCCAAGCACCCCGCGATTGGGAAGGGCTTAAATTCATCATGAGGAAGCACTTTAACGCGGTGAG
>NW_027162826.1:0-1153 GCF_002600585.1 Cystoisospora suis
CTTCTTACGGCTGGTGGCGGGAGGGCTGCCCTGCCGCCTCCCACGTGGCTCAGGGTCTGTTAACCGCGATAGTACTCCTAACGCTTTTGGAGCTCCCTTGCTGCTTGGCAGCTCTAGCGCGTTGTTTGCGCAATCCAAGGTTAGGTAGAGCTGTTCTTTGCTTCGTTTGTGGTCTATGGCTCGCGCTAGCTCCCATCTTTGTTGCTTTCCGCCCCCACTCGGGCCGTTATTCCTGGGAGTATCGTTGCTTCTCACTATTCGTAGCCCAGGGGCCCCTGACGGTTCTTCCCGGCTCCAATGTAGAGTTACATAGCGCGATACCTCGTCTAGGCACGCGACGTGGTCTCGCTTGGTGTCTGGCTCCTGGATCCTCACCCTACGGGGGGTGTGCCGGCTCTTGAACGTTCCCCCGCTGCGTCGAGAGCCTTTAGTTTGACCGTTTGTCCGGGCATTCCGCGCTCCAGTGCCCTATCTTGCCGCAGACAAAGCACCGGTTATCATTCTTTCTCTTTTCTCCACCGCTGCTCTCTTCCCTGTCTCGTTTCCTACTTAAGCTTCTGTCGTGCCTGTGCCCACTGTCGCGGCTACTCGACCTGTGCCGTTCTTTGCCCCGTTTGTGGTTGCTTGGGCTCCGACGTTCGCTATCCAAGCGCCACCTGCTGCTGACACTGCTGTAGTCTTGAGTTTCCTTCTTGGAGTCGCCTGCCTTCTCTTCTCGCCTCCTGGTGTCTCCATACTTGGGGGTTAGCTCTCTCTTTTCTTCCCTTTTTCTCCTTCCGTCTCGTCTTTGGTCGTAAGAATCACGCCCGCGTCTATAGTATCTGGGGCTATCGCTTGACGAGGAGGAGTAGCGTCTTCTGTGCCCTTTCGATCTACGGGGGTTCTCATCTCGCTTGGCTTTCCGCGAGTGCGTCCCTCCTGCTTCAACCCATATCTCCTCCATTGCTACGGCTTTATTGATGGCCTCCACCATGTGGTTGGGTTCGTTTCCAGCGAGTGCCATGCGCCATTCCGGTCGTAGCCCCCTAATGAATGCTTTGGTCTTCTCGTGTTCTGAGATCTCTGCACACTTACTCACTGCTCTGTTGAAACGGTCTAGGTATTCCTGCACCGAGTGCGTATGTTTTACCGCCGCCAATCGCGCACGTGCTTC
>NW_027162827.1:0-651 GCF_002600585.1 Cystoisospora suis
TCTTCTTCCTCCTCTCTCTCTTCTCCTTCCTTTCTATCTTTTTCTTTTGCCTCTTGATCTGCACTGCTTTCTTCTTGAGGAGGAGAAGAAGGATGACGAGACGCGGTCTTAAAGAAGCTATGAATTTGGGTCCAATGCCTTGGCTGGAGAGCGGGATTTCTCAAGGCAAGAATGAGAGGGAGGAAGTTGCGATACTTCAAGACATCTGCCTTAAAGTGCAGAAAGACCTCGTTCTTTCCTAGCAAACCTAATCGAGAAGTCATCTTCACATAAGCCTAAAGGAGAAGAAAAGAAAGAGAGAGAAGAAGAAAGAATAGACACATCACTTCGCATACACCCGGACAAGGGTGGAAGGGGAAAGAAAAGAAAGAAAAAAGAAAGAAAGAAAGAAAGAAAGAGAAAAAGAAAGAAAGAGATAGAGACAGAAGAAGAAGAAGAAGGGAAGAAAGGAGAAGAAGAAAAAGAAGGAGTGATTAAAGAGAGAAGTGTGTGTTGGGTATGACAGACATGCCAAGCCAGTCGCTTCTTCTTTCTCTTTATTGCTTTCTCTTTCTTTCTCTTTCTCTATGGATGTCGCGAAGTTTACGAGTTGGTGAAGAAGAGAAGAAAAAGGGCTACAGGAATGTGGAGGAAACGTTGCTCTCGACTGGC
>NW_027162827.1:714-869 GCF_002600585.1 Cystoisospora suis
GATCGCATCTGTACATCTAGACATATATTACAGAGACAAAGAGTTAGAGACTAAAAGAAGAAGAAGAAGAAACTCTCGATGGAGAAGCAAATGAGAGAGTGACTACTTTTCTATAGCACAAAAGAGGACAACAGGGATCTACATACACATATAGC
>NW_027162828.1:0-259 GCF_002600585.1 Cystoisospora suis
CAGGAAGAAGATAGATGATGTTGTGGTGTATGTACACCCTCCCACCCCACGTCCCCGTGGTGATGATGATGAGAGGAGGCAGACGAAGTCGTCACGTCCCCGGATGAGAAGAAGACAGACGAAGGCAAGGAAGAAGACAAGATGTCTCTTGCAAGGAAAGAAGACAAAAGTTTTGATAGAAGAAATGAAGAGGATGGTGTGAAAAAAAAAAGACTTGCTGAATACAGCCAGGTAGATGTTGTATTCAGAGACGACGAAG
>NW_027162828.1:302-509 GCF_002600585.1 Cystoisospora suis
TCTTTCTCTCTTTCTCTATATCTGTGTGTTTCGTATACACAAGAATTTTTGAGGAATGTTTCTCTCGTGTATGTACATTTTCTCACCCCTGAAGAGTCGACCCGCGTGTGATGTCTGATGACGGCAGCAAGAAGAAGGAGAGGAATAAAGGCTTGAAGGAGAGAGGAGGAAAAGAAGGAAATTCCTTTTCTTGTTCTCTTCTTCTTT
>NW_027162828.1:640-7710 GCF_002600585.1 Cystoisospora suis
TACTATTACTACTAAGACATTCTCTCTCCTGCTTCTGTTTCTTTTCCTTCTTTCGACCAGGGTGGAAGAAGAAGAAGCAGATAGCCGTCGCATATCTCTGGATCTTCCCTTTCCTTTTGATCATAGCAGGGCTCCAAAAGAAGAAGAAGAAAAAAACAGAGGAATGGTGTACTTCTTCGTTTCCGATATGAAAGAAGAGATAGTTCTTCTTTCTTCTCTCTTCATTCATGTCTTTTTTTTGAGATCTTTTTTGCTTCTCTTCTTCCAGATTCTCCTCCATCATTCTTGCTAGTTACCCTCCCTCTTCCTCTTCTGTCCTCACTAGAGACAGAAAGGCGATGGAAGAAGGCAGCCAGCCTCTTGATCAGCATCGCATCATTCGTCATCTTCCTCCTCTCCATAATCTTTTCTTCTTTCAGAAGAAGAGTGAAAGAGGAACCGACTGTGGTATAGCCTTCTTGGTTTTTCTTGGGCGAGGATGAGAAGAAGAGGAGAAGAAGAAGAGGCGATCTTCTTTTGCAGTCGACTCTCAGGTCCCCGGCCAGTGTTCTTCAAAAGTTCGCCCTTCTGTTGTCGTATCTGTTGTATTCCCCATTTAGCTATGAAGAAGCTGAAGTTTTGTCGGAACTTTCTCGGTTAGCTTCTTCGGACAGGCGGGAGAGTCATACGAGTCGATACAGAAGGCTGCCGGGACAGAGGAAACACAGCAGGTGGTCTCTTCCTCTCTTTGAAAAGAAGGAAAGAACGGTGAAAGGAAGAAGAATGATGGTTTGTCGTCTAGGAGTGCTGGCTTCCTCGCTGGGGTTTGTTTTTTGGTTTCTCTTCTCGGGTGTATATACAGACAGATAGATACATACACACATACAGATCGAGACAGAGAAACAGACAGATACGTGTCTTAGGAAGGAAAGGGAAAGGAGGGCCAAGAAAAGTGGATTTCCTCCCCAGAGCGTCTTGTTCCTGCTTCGTACAGCGACTGACTGGGTTAATCAGAAGACGGCGAAGTGCTTTCACTCATGTTAAAGACGGGAAGATCTTAGGACTGACTCCACCCGGGGTTGCATCGGCCTCGGGTGAGTGTGTTGGTCTTCTTTCCCGCCTTCTCTCTTTCTTCCTTTCTTTCTCACGAGTTGTTTCTCACAATGCTCGTCGTTTTATGTACGGGACAGCTTCTTGTCGCTAGCCAGACCAGAAGGCCGGCAAGAATGAGAGGAAACCAAGAGAATCTACGTGCATATCTTCTATCTCTCTCTCTCTCTGTCTCTCTCTCTCTGTGGGTCCGTTACAAGAAGGTGTAGAAAGAGGTTGTTGATGAGGGAGAAGCACCATCATTCGTTTCTTCATTTCCTTACGCACAAGCAGAGCTTAGTTAGTCCTATCTTAGCGAAATGTGAGAGATCTTCTTTTTCTTTTTATCTTCCTTGTGTGTCGGTCTGTCGACTCCTTCGTCTCTTGACATAAATACCACGTCGTTCTTATCGCAGTCATCAGAGGATGTTTCTCTCACTAATGAATGTAAAGGAACGGGAAAACAGAGTTCACAACGTCTTCTTGGCTGGCTGTTCTGTTTCTTCCCTCCCTCCATCTACTTAGAAACTTCTACCTCCCAACATTAATCAACCTTTGCAGCGCTCGCTCAGTTGAGACAAGCTCGAGTGTATAAATGCCCCAAGAGATATACCACTGCTTCGT
This sequence comes from Cystoisospora suis, assembly GCF_002600585.1. Lineage (NCBI taxonomy): Eukaryota > Apicomplexa > Conoidasida > Eucoccidiorida > Sarcocystidae > Cystoisospora > Cystoisospora suis. Next base: position 2,333 of record NW_027162828.1, read on the forward strand.
TGAAAGACCGGATCTCGTATCGTGTAGAGTCTCTCGTGCAGTAAGCATCAGTGTGTTTAAATACACAGTTTGTTGAGTGTATGTATGTAGTCCACCTTCAGAGTCCGCGAGGGAGCTTCCCTCCTTTCTATCGGTGAAAGACCAGCAGTGGTAGACGCCTTGCTGACCCCCTGAATGAACGTAGTCTGTGTTCTTGGCTAGGGGAAACTTTCTCGGAAAAAAAGGAGGAGTGTCTTCATGCTTCAACTAAGTGAAGACGTGCAGAAGCAAGCGGACTGTATTGCGGGCAGCAAAGAGTGTATGTATGAGGGAGGAGCGAGGGATCTGAAAGAACACCCTTGCTACGTATCGATAGTGATGATGACTTCCCATCTCTGTATGAGTTTGGTGGATCCGTAAGCCAAGCGGGCGACTCCAGCTTGTATCAAACTGAAGCGACAACAGTATGAGTAAATCGATCGCTCGGGACGACTGTAGCCCAGCAAAATTGCTTTTGTCGGCGGGAAAGAGTCGTGAGCAAGTCCTGCAAGTCAAAGGAATTATTTTTCGTTATCGTACTAGCGTATCATGTACTCCCTAGTAATTGCAACGGACAAATGGGATCTTTGGGGCTGTCTGTGCAACAGAAGTTAGAACTCGGATGTGCGTGCACTACCAAGTCTGAGATCTTGGGTGTCCGCACACCAGAGATCCCGCGCTTCGGTACTACATCATGGGTGTCCGTATACCAGATGTTTCACGCCTCGGGTGTCCGTACACCGGAAGCCTCACATGTCGTGTGTTGTCTGTACACCAGAGGCCCAGCATGTCGCGTGTCCGTATACCGGAAGCTCACGTCGGGTGTCCGTGACACCAGAAGTGTCATCTCGGGTTTGCGTAAACCAGACACCCTCACATCTCGGGTTTGCCTGAACCAGGTATCCTGAGATCTCGGGTGTGGCTAGATCGGACTCCCACGATCTCGGGTGTGCCTCAGCCGGACACCCTGGGATCTCGAGTGTGCCTAAAAAGGCATTCGAGATCCGGGTGTCGGTACTCCAGACGTCCCGAGATCACGGGTGTCAGCTTACCAGACAGCTGAGGTCTCGGGTGTCACTACAGCAGATACGTGAGATCTCGGGTGTACATACACCAGACATCCGAGATCCCAGGTGTACGTATACTAGACATCTCAGACCCCAGGTGTACGTACGTATACCAGACACATCAGATACCAGGTGTACGTATACTAGACATCTCAGATCGAGTGCGTACGCACACCAGATACCCCAGATCTCGGGTGTACGTACATCAGGTGTCAGCACAACTGACAAGTGAGATCATCGGTGTACGTACACGGGAGATCTGAGATCTTCGATCTCAGTACACCAGACATCTGAGATCATGAGTGTACGTACACCAGAGATCCCGGATCGGTGTACTTACACCAGACATCTCGACACCTGGGATCTCAGATGTCCCTACGCCACACACCTGAGATCTCGGGTGCCCGTGCCCGAGAAGTTTGAAATCTCACTTGTCCGTATCCCAGATATCTGGGATCTCGGGTGTCCGAGCGCGAGAAGTCTAGGATCTCGAATGCCAGTACACCAAGCATCTGAGATCTTGGATGCCAGTACACAGACATCCCAGATCTTGAGTGTACGTGCACCAAACATCCCAAATCTAGGGTGTGCGTACAGCGGACACCCGGGATCTGAGCCGTCAGTACACCGGGCATCTGAGGTCTCAGGTGTCTGTATCCCACAAGTCAAGGATACGACGTGTCTGGACGCCAAACGTCTGATATCTCGGGTGTCTGTGCAGCACTCGTGCGAGATCTCCGGCATCGGTGCACCACCACTGTGACATCGTCGATGTTTCCGCGACCCTCAAAATCCGAGGTCTGCAAGTGAAGGGTACGTCGAATTATCATGCAAAAGCAAACCAAGCATTTCTGCTTCACCCTTATTGAGAGCAGATGGAAACATTTTGGTTAAATTCAAATAGAAACAAAACCGATTTTCTCGTTACAAATGAAGTCCACTTTAGACAAGAGAAAACAAACGAACAACTATCTTTTCCATCACCCAACTGTCACCTCTCATCTCCTCAAGAGAACTCCTCTCATCGTATCACACGCACTCCAAGGTGTCTATACACCTCAAGAGAGTCCAGAGAGGTAGCAATCGTAGTGCTTGCAGCACAGCAGGACCAACAAATCGTCTTTTTGAGTCTTTCAACCCCACCAGAACATTTTCGTCCTCACCCTTATTCGCAACCTTCTCTTGACAAGCCTTCTTCTCTTCTCTCTTTTCCGCTTCCTGATCTTCTCTTCTTTCTTCTCTCAAAGTATTAACATCTCCCTTCTCAATAGAGCTAGACGATTGGAACAGACACCGATCTTCCTCCAAAGACTTCAGTATCTCTTTCCATTCATTCAAGTATTGTAATTTCGTAGCGAACTCTGCCTCTTTATGAAGTATATAGGCGGGCTTCCGTGGCGTCTTCCTCTTTTTCTTGTTCAGCTCTTGACTAGCCTTTCCCATCTTTCTTATTCTGTCAGCTTCTTTCTCCCGAGATTCTTCATCTTTGACTTCTCCTCCCTCTTGCATCTTCATTGGTGTATAGCTAGCACTATTCTCATCGTTACCGTCACAGGTATCACTACGTCTTTCTTCTTTCTTTCCAGTTCTTTCTGTCTTTCTATCGTTCTCGATCTCTCCGAAGTCTCTCGTGTCTCCATCTTCAGCAGAGTACTTTGCCTTAACTCTCTCGGCTTCCTCTGTACATCTTCCTATGTCGTTTTTCACTGGCTCTATTATGACCTTCTCCTTCTCTCTTGCCGTTGCCCTCACGGTATGTCTTTCTTCTTCTCCCTCTTCCTTTCTCTTGGAGAGAGAAGAGACAGCTGTAGAAGAGAAAACAGATGAAGAAGAAGAAGAAAAAGAAGAATACGACACTCTCCACTTGCGACAAGGAGAGATAGGAAGTTTTCCTAGAGTATACAACCCAACAGGATCTCTCAACAGTTCACCTAAGCCCCAATCCTTACAAATAAAGAAAACAGGAGATATCTTACTCTCTCTCTCCGAAAAAGAAGAAGATGAAGAAGAATGGAAACGAGATTCTGAAGACACATCATCCAAAAGAATCGCCGGGTTCATTACCCCCCTATCTTCCCACGTTTTAGCTTTCCTCGTATTGAAAGAGAGAAGACCATCCTGTTTTGATATATGTCCTTCTTTCTCATTTTCTTCATCTGTTTTCTCCCGACAACTTCTCTGTTCTTCTTCTTCCTCTTCTTCCTGTCCTACTCTGAGTGGTCCTACGGATTTCGCATCTTCCTTTGAGCCAGGTACCGTGTGCTCCCTGCGAGTAGAAGAACTCCTTTCTTCTTCTTCTCTTGACAAGCATCCTACCATGCCACCATCATCTTCAGTATCATCCTGACTTTGCTTTCTTTCTTCAAGTTGCGAAATCCTATTGTACTCCTCATGACGACTGCGGTCAAAATCTTCTCCAAGGACAGGAGGTAGAAGCAGAGGAATCTGTTGAGAATCTAAACAAGGATAAAACGGCGTCTTCCTTCCTTTTCCTAATGATGCCTTGTCAGATGGGTCATTCACTTCCTTCTTCAACCCTTCACTACCCTCATTTTCTCTTTCTTGCTTTCTATGATCTCGAAAACAAAATGATGAAGAAGAATTCTGAGCGCATGCAAAAGAAGATGCTATACGTGTAGAACGTCGAGGATACCGACGTACAGTCGGTAGTGAACCTTCAACCTTAGGGTTAAGAGGAGGAGGAGGAGGAGAAGAAGGGAAAGAAGAACGAGAAGAGACAGAAGGAGACGGGGGCTTTGCCTGTGAAGATCTCTCAAAAGAAGTTAACCTCCGTAGAGAAGTCTGACTTGCACACATAGCAGAGTGCTTATGACAAGAAGAAGAAGAAGTTCTGCGAGCGTCTTCTTCTTTCCTCTCTTCATTTCTCGGGGAGAGAGAAGAAGAGCGAAGCGGAGCACCATTAGAAGAACACAGAGAGATCTTTGCGTGACTATGAAGCTGATAGAGTACATGAAAAGCTTCCGGTAAAGGAATCTCATATCCTTCCGTCACACGAGTGTTAGGAGAAGGACAGGAACAACACGAAGAAGGAAGAAATCGAGGCGTCTCCCTAGCTTCTTCATCTTTTCCTGGAGGTGTTGGATCGCGGGAAAGACAACAAGAAGAAGAAGAGGGATCGCAAGGGTTGAAGAAAGCCCCAGGAAGAGGGGGAGGAGTCGACGTGAAAGGAGAAGACGAGAAAGAAAGATACTGTTTTTCTTTACCATCTGTCTTTCTTGTTGCTTCTTCTTGTGAGGGCATCCCCCCTGGAGCACTTCGGCAGTCTATCTTTCTCTTTCCATTCACCTTCTCTGGATCTCCCCTTTCGCCTAGTATATATCCTAGACATGCAACTAACCGAGTCCTCCTTATCCTTCTTCTTCTTCTTTTCCCTTCTTCTTCGTCTACTTCTTTCCTGTCTTTCCCTCCATCTTTGAACGCACTGAATTCTTCGTCTTCTTCAGTCGAAGACCAAGCAGAAGACGATGACGTTACAGACAAGTCATCTTCTCCTTTCGCTCCCATCAGAAGGAGAGAAGAAGAAGGAAGACAAGAGACAAGACCGCGCGGTTCAGGATAGTACCGATCCTGGCGATGCCTTTGCATAGCAGTAGAAGAGAGAGAGGAAGACGAGAAAGAAGACGACGAAGAAGGAGTCGAAGAAGCAGAAGAAGATGGAGCTTCTTCTATCATTGGTCCCTACAAGGTTAAGAATAGAAATACACGAAAGAGAAACCCTATGAATAGGAAGAGAGAATCTTCTTAATGAGGAAGTAAGACGAGAAGAAAGAGAGACAATCCACTACGTTTTTCCTTTCCTCTAGCTCTGCCTCAAAGATATATCCATCTATATGTATTCTGGCATAAGCCTATATATGCACGTATATACTTTTACACCTAGATATACTTCTATACCTCGACCTAGATATATCGCAGTCATGAGCGATCCTAGGATTGTTGTGTCTCCAGATATATCTACTTAATGTCTGAAAAGAGATACGTGGCTCTTAAGACTGAAGAAGAGCATCGAGTTTAGAGACTTCGTGTAGTAGAGAGAGAGGCACTGGTGGTCTGGAGGTTTGGCTTCATACTACGGAGAAATCTCTTACACGATGCGCCCTCATAAATCTATCTTCCACTTACATCCATATCCATCTCTTTTCCCTTCTTGACGTTCGGAAGATCTTGAGAAATCGTCTTCTTCTCTTCATTTACTTTATTCTGCTTTTCTGCATCTTTCCTTTCCTCTTCAAAAGTTCTCCTTCTCTTGTGAATTTCTTCTAGAGAGCCCAA
>NW_027162829.1:0-656 GCF_002600585.1 Cystoisospora suis
GGTGAGGACAGTAGGCGACTTCCTGCTCTTCATTGTTTTGCTTCGTCTCGAATCATAAGACTATCTCTCTTCTAGACAGGATGGAGCTAAGCCGTCTCATCTTCTTCTTGTTGTACTACCTCCTCTCCCGCTCTCTCTCTCTAACCTGTTCCTCTATTCCTCTCTCTTGCTAAAGCTTGGATATATATCTATATATGTATATACATAGATGACCTCTTCTCTTCTCTTATACAGAATGTATGTATTTCTGTATCTATATGTACATATATATATATATACACAAACTTAGATCTATGTATGTATGACACTGATGATGCGTATGTAAGGAGGGACGGCCTTGTGTGTGTATGTATGTATTTTCGCATTTCTTTGTGTAGCTGATTAAGATCTTGAAGTCTTTTAGGAGCTTTCAGGACTGCTTGATCCTAGGGGAGGCGCAACTGAAAGACAGAGACAAGGACATGTCTACACCTACTAAAAGGAAAACAGGGGACATGCATTTAAATCTTCATGACGGCTCGTCTCTGGAAGAAAGAAGAAGAAAAGAAGAATCTCGGCGGAGGGAAGTTGTGGAGAAGTTGATTTGTCGGAATGTCGATCTCCTACAGACTGTAACCCTTCTTCCTCTCTCTCAGCTCGTACGTTTAGGGCTCCTC
>NW_027162830.1:0-344 GCF_002600585.1 Cystoisospora suis
AGTCTAAGTAATTGTAAGGGTCCCATTCTGCATTCTTTCATCAGCATGCCATAGCTCGCAACACGGGGTATGACATGCAAACTGTCTCCTGGCCCCGGGCGGCAGGCCCCGTCCCTCCCGTGCGGGGGGTCAGCCGCCAGCGTCCGTTCACGGCATGAAAGGTTGCCGTTGGAAACTCGACCAGGCCTGCCGACGCGGGCAACCGTCGCAACCCAGCTTTTGCGCCAGCCTCCATCGTCAAGGTGCGTGGTGGCAGGGAGGTTTCGGCGTGTACTGCTCGTGCGGTCAGGTTGTGCCAGCCCTTTTGCCTTTCCGCGAACGACCCAGCTTGGGATCAGCCTGGG
>NW_027162831.1:0-327 GCF_002600585.1 Cystoisospora suis
CTAGGATCGGAAGTGCCTTCGGAGGAGGTCACGAAGGTGGAGGAATGTTTTTCTCTAGGCCTGATCCACTTCCGCAAGGATCGGAAGGTGCACCTGGGAAAGGGAAGACAGACATGGAAGCATTAATGAGAACACTGATAGAAGAACGGTGCTTGGCCTTATCCAAATGCCCCAACGAGTTTAAAGGGGAACAACCAACAGCCTGGATTGCCCAAATGGACTTATTCCTCGACAGGAATCACGTTCCGGAAGCAGGGGAACTTAGGATAGCGCTGTCGTATCTAAATGAAAACGTTACTAAGTAGTATTCCTTATCCCTGAACGAAG
>NW_027162832.1:0-1043 GCF_002600585.1 Cystoisospora suis
ATCTCTCGAGTGCTTGACAGACGGGGAAACAGTCAGAAAGGAAGGAGGCTAACCCACACGTCGCCCGTGTACCCTGGTGAGCTACAGGCAGGTGTTTGGGCTTTCCAGAGTATAGCATTTGCTGGAACCAGGAGTCTGGACGTCGAAGGTGTGAAAGGGCTGAAAGCGGCTACCGGGTCTGCAATAGGAGTGCTGATTGTTTTTATCAGCGGCGTGTCTGTGCTGGTGAACGGCCTTTAGGAGAATTTTCAGCAGGAGACAAACTTTCCTTTTCAGGTTTGACAACGAATTTTCAGGCATCGCGGCCGCTTTCACGAAGCACTTTCGGACTAGTATTGAAGTTTTCAAAACACAAGAGCGAAGGACAGCAGAAAGCAAGACACCACCCCATGGGTTCTCGTAGTGCCTGAGCCATGTGGGTGAAGCAGCACTTCAGCTGGGTGAAAGCTGGAAGTGTGTGCTGAGAGACGCACAGAACAGTCAGGATCACCTGAACAGGCCGAGACAATTCTGGGCGGCGGAAGCGCCGTAAACTCGTACCCATTTCGGTTCAGAGCAGCTTGTGAGGACATCTTGTACACAGCGGATGCAACGAAGGCATTACGAGTGTGGTTTCGGCTTTGAAAATTTCTTCACGGTTACAAGATCTACGCCGGGGATGCTGAGACCCCGTTGCCCTCCGTTGTAGTTTTTTATAGATCTGTGTTCCGTTTTTGGCTTGTGCTATTTGTTGACACCGTGTTGCAATCCCTTCATTTGTCGCTTTTGTCTTGCCCTGGCAAGCCGAGATGACCTACCCCTGGCAGAGTGAAAAACTGCAGCTGCCTGCGTCTCTGGCGTTGTGGGTTCTTTTGGGGTGGTGACACACCTGTGAGTGAAGATTTCGCAGGTGGTGCGTCGGTTTTCCTCTCTGACGAGTAGCCTGTTCTTCATGGACTGTGTCCTTCAGCAGTCGGGTGGGTGTCATGTCGTAAGTGACCGACCGCGTGCGTTCAACACACCGAGCTTGTATGCTGTGCAGAACGCACGCGGTCGGTCACTTA
>NW_027162833.1:0-199 GCF_002600585.1 Cystoisospora suis
CACCCGCAGACCGACGGCCAGTCAGAGCGAACTAATCCTACGATAGAGCAAGTGCTGCGTTGCGCCTTGGTGGGGAATGAACATAGAGAGGACGAGGCCCTTCCATTGTTAGAGTTCGCGTATAACCCTATGCATCACTACAGTGTTCGTCGGGCTCCTTTTGAATTGCTATAGAATTTCTGTCAGGACTTTGCAATCC
>NW_027162833.1:624-875 GCF_002600585.1 Cystoisospora suis
GAGAGGAAAGGAGTACGGTACGAGCAAACCAAGGAGTTTGACGCCTCCTAGAGGAAGCTAAAAGTTAAAAAAAGACGCCAGAAACCCAGTGGGAGTGTCCCGAGGGCCTGGGACCGTGTTTCGAGTAAAGGAAACCCATGTCCCCGTTTTCGTGACCTTGCGTGGAAGTCGTAATGTTCACGGCGGCTTTGCGCGGCACCTAGGCCCCGCACCGCCTTGAAAATAGTGTGGTTAGATAGAGCAGGAGAAGA
>NW_027162834.1:0-282 GCF_002600585.1 Cystoisospora suis
GCTGCCCTGCTGCTTGGCGTGGCTGCACGGGTGAGTCGGGAAGCTCGCATGTTGCGATTTTCCAGAAAAAGGTACCGCCACCCTAATTCGGGGTTCTAATAATTCCTAAGATCGTGAAAGGTGCTTAACGCACCTCGAACTATCTCTCTACGTGGCCTGGCCGCTGAGATCGGCCAAATTCGTGCTCCGCTATACGCGAGTTGCGGGGTAAACGGCACCTGCGCCGGTCCGCAGCTCTTTCGGTGCAAAATATCGCTTTTCCTAAATTTGTTCCTACGGCTA
>NW_027162835.1:0-306 GCF_002600585.1 Cystoisospora suis
TGTAGTGGCCCTCCTGGCCACACTCGAAACACTTCACCGCGGGTTTCTCCCCGGCGTTACCCCCACTGTTCTCGTTGGATTGCACCCCTGCGGAACGTCGCGGCCCCGAACGTAGTCCGGTCCCTCGCGCGAGAGCCGGCCTCGGCGGCCTCGCGTCCGTCCCGTCCACTCTTCGACCCTCTGGGTACCCCGGAAATGCTGACGGTCCGGCCCCTAACCTTCCGTGCGGTCTTCCCAACTGCCCACTCCCGTAACTTTCCCCCAAATATCCACCGTATCCCATATGTCTGGGCCCCGCCTGCACGT
>NW_027162836.1:0-254 GCF_002600585.1 Cystoisospora suis
ATCCCTCCGTCTCTTTTCTTTTCTATTCTTCTCTTTGTGTGTAGCAACACCCGTCAGAGAGACATAGAATATATAGGGACAGAGATCTTGAAATTCCGCCTCTTCATTCTCACTCTAGAGAAAGGAAAATGATACGGATGTAGAGTGTAGGAAAGATCTAAAGAAGAAGGAAAGAAGAGACATATCAGACTTTCTTATTTCTTTCTCTTCACATCAACGCCTACAGACTGGGTGAGGAGGAGGTGTAAGTTGTC
>NW_027162836.1:332-10798 GCF_002600585.1 Cystoisospora suis
CCTGTCTCTTTCTTTCTTTTTCAGATCGTCGGTTACCTACATGCGAGTGGATGCCTTTCCATGAGTGTCTATTGAAGATCTTCTCTCTCGGTTTTCTTGTCCTTTCTGTTACTTTTCTTGTTCTTCTGCCTTTTCTTCTTTTCTCTCCTCCTCACCTTCTCTCGTGTCAGCAACAGAGCGAGACTTCTCTCGATATTTCTCAGTTGTATCTCGAGAAAGACAGCTACAGCTCTCTTCGTCCTTTTCTTTCTTCTCCTTCTTCATCTACTTTTCTCACTGCCGTTGTGAAAACTCTATCGACAATCTATCGAAGAATCTTTCCTTTCCATCGAGGTCTCTTTGAAGATTATGTCGCGAACTGCTGGGTCGTCTCTTCTCCTTTTCTTCGCATCAGAGAAAAACTTTCTGCAGCGGACAAGACAGGAGATCATTCCACACAGTCTTTTTATATGTTCATTTCGATGATCTTAACTCTTCTTGGTTTTCTACCTGCATGCATTGGGGTGTATAGACACCCGACACAACAGCGATTTCTTCAAGCCTTATTCTGCTCTTCAAGTTCTTTCTTTCTCTTCTCATGGATGGTACATGAAAAGGCGATTCTTCTCCCTGTCACAGCTATACTTCTTAGTCTTTTCTCTCAAAAGAAAACATATGGTAAGATGAAAGAAACTGAAGTGGTCGCTACGGTTTCTTTTCTTCATTCTCTCTCTATACTTCTCTCCCTCCCTGTCCTTTTCTCGATGCATGTGTGTACGTACACCGGAAGAAGAATCACTTATCGATCTTTTCCATGTGCAAATCCAATCCTTCTCTCTCTCGCTCACATTTCTTCTTCTCTTTCTCTTCTTATGCTCTTTCGCTTCTTTTCTTTTCCTTCTCCCTGTCTTCCTTCTCTTTGGAATTCTGCATCTTCTCCACTTCTCGCTTACTTACTTTTTCTTCATTCCTAAGGTCCTCTTCGATCTCCAGGATGGAAGTAGATATAACTCGTTTCTATTTCATATATCTGCAATACACATTCTTGTCGGCGCGAAGCACAAGGAGTATCTCCCTGTCTTTTGCAGTAACTTCTCTACGTTCATCTCTCCACGTATGAATGCGATGAAAGCATCTTTATGTATATACACATACATACATACATTCATACATGCAGATATGTACGTATACTTATGTATGTGGAGGTGTAGATATGTGGCGACGTGTCGTATCTTCTGAGTAACGTAAGAGGAGAGAATATCACTCGTTAAGAGTAGATCTGGGGGAGAAGAATCTTCTTTCATTCTTTCTTTCCTTCTTTCTTTTTCTCTTCATAGCGAGTCCTTGAAGGATAGTGTCTCTCCATGGTGTATGTGATCTGAAAGAGAGAAGAAGAGAAGAAGACCGTTTTCTTCCTGTCCCTTGATCTTCTTGTTCTTCTTTATCTCTCTTCTCATCGAACTCCACGTCACATGAAGAATAATATGATAAGTAGAGGATCTGTCTTGGTTTCTATGGTGTGTTTGAAGATACAGCGGATTTCGGGTGTCTGTACACCTTGATGGCAACGTTTTCTCTTCTTCATCTGATGCAGAAAGATAAGGCAGTTTTTCCTTGGAGTCTCTTAGTTGGTTTCTTCTTCTTTCTTTCTTCTCGACTCTCTCCTCATCTTCCTCTCGTATCCTTCTCTTCTTCTTCGTCTTCTCTCTCCTCTATATCTTCTTCTCTTTCTTCTTCTATCAGCCTTCTTCAAAAGAAGCTCGCATGTGTCTCTAAAGAAACCTTCAATCGTATATCAGCGCCGAGAAAGAGTGAGAGAGATTCCCCAGTGAATGTGAACAAGGAGAACAAGCTAACTTCTTATGTCTCTCTATGGAGAAGGTGTGTATCTTCTTTCATAGGCAGAGATGCCTTACATACAGAGGAACTATCGCCTCTTGAAGGCAGGTGTGGCGCGATCCAAGAAAAGAAGAGCGAGAGAGTTCTAGAACGACACCGATCTCTACACGTTCCTTGTGATAGATCTTTTGTAAGGAAAAGAAGCGTGTACAGACAGTCTTTTTCAAGCGAAGTATCTATTTGTCTGGTGTACCTACGTCGTCTCTTCATACTAGTCTCTCGTTGGGTGTATATACACCTGAGAAATTCTATGAATATGATGAATATCGCTTTCTCGCCTCTTTCATTTCGTTTAAATGAGAGTCAGAGACTTTCTTCCTCTTCTGCTTCTGTAGAAACTCGACTCTCTTCTTCTTCTTCTTTTCCTTTTCATTCTTCATCTGATAATTCCATAGCCTACATCTTGAAAGAAAGACGAGAGAACTCTTCTCAGTTAACAAGAGAAAAGAAAGAGATCTCGCGTCGTCTTCTTCGACTTCTCTCAACACTTCTATCCCTCCTCTTTGACGGAGATCAATACTCTCCAAGAAAACAAGCGGAAGAAGAACAAGAAGAAAGAAAAGACGACTTCACTCCTTCCAACGAAGAAGAAGAGGACATATATTTCTTCTATCGGTTTTCTCTTGTGAAGAAGATCCAGTTTTGTGTACTAGGCGTAACAGGAGTCTTCGCCGCATTGCAGGTAGAATTCCCAGTCTCCTTCTTCTTCTTCGATCTATGGTATAAACGGTATATTTCTTATCTCTTCGTAGCCGTTCTTTCTTATCAGAGATTATCTGAAGGAATTCTCTTCGTGTGTAGAAAACTTGAGTGAGTAGAATTCCGTGTCGACACAGAAAATGGGGGAATCGATGGGGAGAGAAGAAGGCGAAAGAGAAGAAGAGAAAAGTTAGGACATGCGAATGAGAGGAAAGAGACCATTCAGAAAATGATGAAGGTCGTCAATAAGCGGTAGCTGTGAAGAAGTATCTATAGACATGTATATATAGAGAGAGATGGAGAGAGACATAAAGATACATAGATATAGATAGATAGATAGGCATTCTCTGTATATGAGTGTCTCTTGAATGTCTTTTCGTCTTGTGGGTGTATGTACACCGCAGATCTTTGCGAATCCTCCGAAGCAATTTCCTTACCTCTTTGTCTATCTCAACTGTTGTTTGCATTTCCTTTTCTTCTTCTTTTCTTTGGTAAGGGGGGGCTGAGAAAGAAAATTCCTTTCTCCTTCTTCGAGATTGAAGAGATTCAAGATGATTCTAAACACTCTCCTTGAAATTTAACAGAAAAAGGCTTGCTGGCTATTCTGACGGCGGGGCGATATCTGTGGAGTTCTGTCTCTATCTATCAATCTACCGAATTTTTCTCTATCTATCTACATATAAATCCAGATTCATCTGTATGTTTAAAGCCTTATGTGTATATCCCTATGTTCTTTTATCTCATTCTTTGGTCAGCCGTCTCCTTACCTTCCTTTGCGTATGTCTCCTTTCATTCCATCAGAGTGACCATGTAGCGTGTATTTACGTCTCCTGATCTGAGACTTTCTTTCTTATCTACTGTGTTTCTTTGATACGTGCTTTTTGGAAGCATTGGCGTTCTATCAAGCTAATACGAAGGACATGAAGAAAGAGCTAGATAGAGCCACCACCAGCCTAGAATACACTATCTCAAGATCCGTTCATTTTCTTCTTCTGAGTAGGCAAGAGCTCTCTATAGTCGACTTGGAGAGAAACACGCTGATATGCATTACTAGGGAGCGACAAAGGAATTTTCGGTTTGTTAATGGTTTTCTCATAGGTGAATTTATCTTTTGTCTTTCATGCGATGTGAGATGACGATGAGGATCTAGGCTATGAAGAAGAGAGAGATGCCGTTTCTTCGCTTGTATGGTGTCTTACTGGATATACATATAGAAAAACAGATGGATAGATAGATAGATAGAGATAATCGTGTAAGCTCCTGTACACTCATGTATGCGGATAATATGATTGTGTACGTCTATCTATCTATATATCTATATACGCGTGGCTCATTACGACTGTAGCTGACTCGTCGATGGCCGTGGGTAGTAGGCCGGAGACGCTCCTGTGAGGAAAGCCGATATGGACGATGTCTACGTGCAGTCCCTGTCATTCTCTCTTTCTATAAATATACGTATGTATACATTCATTCATTTGGAGAATGCAGAGATAGGGAGAGAGGAAGAAGAGTGTTAGATAGGGCTGACATTCTGAAAGGGTGTATACGTTCATGCCTATGCTACTATAAGGCCGTGGGTCTACAGCGGTGGTGTAGACACTACCTCTACACCCTGCTGCCGTGTCTACTTACTCTATGTGGCTTTCTTTTTCAGCTTGATATCTGTACGTATTACCGAGTTGTCTATTATTCACAGAATATGTTAGTTCATGTGGAAGAGATGGAGATGGTTCTGAATATCGTTCTTGCGATAATCACGATACACTAGAGTTGTGGTAGGCACTTCTTTATCTTCTTGACAACCAGCAGGAGTTCTTGGGGAACAAGAAGAGAAACAGAAGGAAAGACGTACACCTCTGTCTTTCATTTGACGAAAAGATGCCTACACTTCTATGTCTGTATGATTGATTAATCGTGTGCTGGCTGATGAAGCAAGATTGATCGATTGATTGTTTTTGTGTCATTCTGTCGGTGTTCACTCAGGTTATGGTGACAGGAAGTATATGGATCTCTCCGGTAGGCAGATCAGAAGAGGGGAAGGGGACAGGGGCAGAAGACGTCGTAGAAGATACACATCAAGAGAATGATGAAAGTCTTTTGAATGAAGTCTATGAGCCACTTTATCAGGATGAACACATCTCTTCTTGTCATGCTAGCTCTTTGGTGGCTGAAGACGTCTTTTTCTCTTCATCCGAACTACTTGTCATACCCTCACAAGATGGATATGCGACGGTGAGAACCCTTCATCACTCTGTGAAGAGAAAGGAAGAGAAAGGAGAGCTTTTTAGACCTGTGGAGGGTGTACGGCACCGTGGACGTACCCGCGAAACAAAGGATGTACAAAATGGCTGGGGAGACAGCTAGCCATCAGGATGATGAGTTCTGTATACGGAGACTTCACTGGTACAAGAAAGGGTAGTAAGCCTTTTCTGTATACGGAGACTTCACTGGTACAAGAAAGGGTAGTCAGCCTTACAGCTAGGTGTGTGATCATAACAGGTATCCCAAAAAGCAAGACACAAAGGTTTCGTCTGAGACGCTTTTCTGACGAAGCGTGAATGTGATGGCTAGTGAAGTGATCTAGATTAAGAGCCGTTGTTTACATGACTGACTGAAAGAAGTGAAGATGATGAATTCATCTGTTCCTCATCATGAAGGTACGTGCGTAGGTGTTCCGCTTCAATCTGTGTAGTATTCGGTGTTAGGTGGATAGATAGTTAGAAGACGAGAGATTTTGAATATGTGTTCTCTACGCAGTGTTTGTTGGATGGCCCGAAGACATTCCTCCATGCGCCTCTCATCAAAAGATAAGAGAAGTGTTGCAGCGTTCTATAGGAAGACTTCTGAGAACGCGTTTCGTAACGGTCTTTCACGCAAAAGAGACATTTCACATGGTAGTATTCACTCAGGTCCCCCACTCCATTGTTGGTTTTTTATCGTACGTCTCCTTTAGAACTTTGACCCACGGGGAAGTTTCTTTCACGGTGAGCGCCGGAGAAACCAACACGGCTGCTTCCCTGCTCCGCCAGCGGTGCCTTCTAGTCTGGTGAGCAGTTTCCTTCTTTTGAACGCTCGTCCACACGGGCTATGAATCGCCTCCGTTGTCAAAGGGATGAGGTGGAGTTTGCTTTCTCTATCCCTCACTCTGTCTCCGAGGCAAATTCAAGCCAGCTGACGCCCGTATAGATACAGAGTAGGGCAGCCGATAGGATACTTCGCCGCTCTCGCGTGTCTTGTCTTCCTCTCGCTTCATGGCTCTTGGACTGTGTCTACCACATCCCTTTCCTCAAAGGCCACAGTAATGGAATAGAAAAAAGGATGTCAGTGAAGCTAGCAAATGAACCAGCTACACCTAGGGCACTTGGTAGACTTCCAGTGGCGATGCAATCAAGCAGTGGTTTCCTCGTTATTCAGGGTCACACATGCATAGTGAGACGGGTGGTACTTCGGGCGCGGAAACAGTTTCTCACCGCCGGGAGGATCAGTCGGCGTTAAAACGATAGACTGGTGTGTCCGTGAACAGAAGACGGAAGGATCATGCACGGGTACGGCAAACCAAACCAAGGCACCGCCTAAATATTGGGAGTAGACGGCCCGTCGTTACTTTCCATCATTCCGGTCAATGTTGTAACAGGTCATGAATTCATCGAGTAGCCTTGTAGAAAAACCTAATGGAAAAGCTATTTTGAATCGATGAACGGAAAAAAAAAACTTTCAACATCTTTCAAAGCTCCCTCCCTTTCCCGTCCCCCCTTGGCGTTTCTCAGTACGAGCCGAAGAACTAGGGTAAGGAGTACGGAGTGACCAACCCGCCATCCGGGCAGAACAAAACAAACCAAAAAAGGAAAAAAAAGCTTGAACCACAGAGCCAACAGCGATAGTTAGCTCCTAATCACATATTGATCAAGTGTACTAGTCAGTTGATGTGTCAGACCGGGGTTTCTCATGGTCGTGAGGGAGTCTGAGAGCCTGCTGCGGTCTGAGGCGTTCCCACGCGCCCAAAGAGTCTTGAACTCAAGAAGTAATCCAGAGGATTGAGGCGAGTTTTCCGATTGGGTTCGAGTAAGCCCTCCACTAGGCCCTTTACTTCTACAGGAATAGCTCCGCAGCCGGTCCAGTCAACAATAGGCTTTCGCCGAACAGCCGTTGAATAGCCTGGTAACATCTGCTGAACTGGGTCCCACAGGGAAGCCAGTACCGATAAGTTCTGTTCGGAGTGTGGGAAAAAATAACTCATTCCTTTAAACGGGGACTTTTCGCATGCCAGACCGAAAAGCAACATGCCAAGAGACCACGCGTCCATGGATGGATGAACCTCGATCATTCGTTGTGGGCTTCTCATGATGCATGCCGCCGTTTCTGGATCCGAATATCCAGGTGCTAGCAGTCTGCCGCATTCGATTTGTTGCCCTGATCTGGAAACTCGATCGAAGTCGCCAAGGAATAGCTGGCCTGCGCTGTTGACCAGAACGTTGGCTGCCTTGAGGTCGCCGTGGACAATCCCTGCTGCCTCCATATGCGCCAGCAGTTGGATCAAACGTTTTGCAGCAAATAGCAGGGCGTTCGGGTCTGTTATGCGGCCTAGCATACTCAAGTCGCTGAGCATGAAGGGGACTAGTTCCACGCGGTTAACGAGCCCGACACGAGCCGCGCTACTAAGCAAGGCTGGCTTCGTTCCGATGCGTCCAGTAAGTATTGGAACCGCGAACCCGTATGTATTGACGAGCCCCTCATGTGAAACTCCATCTGGGAACAAAGATGCTTGGCCTAGAGTACCCTCTAGATCGCCAACCATCTTTCTTGCCCAATGTTCTGTTGGCTCGGAGCCGCGAAGGGTTTTTACATAGGGAAGCCGGACAGCGACAGACTCTCGAGTCTCTACTGGCCGGGGTGGCCGAGACTCGCCCGAGACCGAAAGACGGCGTCCACCCTGCGAAGGAGGGCGTGCGGCAACAATCACATGAAAGCCCCCGTTCCCAAGCATCTTACCCCGTTGTAGCGTAAGGCTCTCAACTGACCCACCCGGGTCATCAGAGGAAGGCACAACAGTGAAGACAGAATCAGCAGGGAGTGCCTCATTAAGAAGAGCATCGAGGACATCGGAAATCCGCCGGCCAGACCTGGAGGCGTTCTCCGCGAGCGCCCTAAGGCGGACTTGTCCTTCCGAATCTGCCCCAGTTTGCCAGTCTTGATAATGACGCGATGCAAGCCCGTAAAAAGTGGAGAACCTCGTCTGCTCGACCCCCCCCTCTTGGTGGGTTCGAGTATCCCTTGCTGCCTGCAGAAAAGACAACCGCGCCCTTGAGACGCCCTGGCTAGCCGAAGTAGGACTCTCAAGAATACCGAACCGGGAGGAAAGAGACTTAGAACCTGCCATAAGCCTGCTAGAAAGCATTTGAACCCTCCACGGCAGACTGCCCAGCGGCGCCAGAGGCTGGCGTACAAACTCTTGAGACACATGAGTGGCCTGAGCGGCCGCACTCAGAGAAACAAAAACAAATATCCATGCTCTACACAAGGGGGCCGCACGCTGCCAGGATATGGCAACACGCGGCCAGGCAAGGCGGTAGAAGGGCTGGGGCATTGAAGGAGCCCCGAAGAGTCGGCCGCTGTGCCGTTGGTATGGTCCCTCCATTCCCCCCTACTAGCTCACGCCACCAAAAAAAAATGCAACCGAAGGCAGTTCGACAACTTTTGAGATTATCCCTGACCCGCTTGTTATTAGCCGTACAGCCGACAGTGCTACCAACGTCACCCCTCAACTTCTCCACAAGGCGCCAGACACTAGAGGAATGAAAGGATTCGCGTTAGCTGGACCAAAGTAACTTACCTCTTTTTGTCTCCCCCGAGATTAACCCACGGTTCGAGTGACGCAGCAGCCCTTTCCCGACGCGGCAACCGCAGGCCTCCGTTGGCTAGCTCCGGCTCGACTTCTAGACAGCAATATTCAAACTGCTTCGAAGGAACCTGTCGAGCAATGCAGGCGTATCGCGAAAAATCAAAAAGCGATTACGAGAAAACTTACAGCAGATACCGATTGTATCCCGCGGTTTCCTGCAGGGCTGTAGGCAATCCGAGAGCAGGGGCATAGAACTGTCTCCTTGGCAAGCAGACACCTGCGCGACCCAGAGCGCTGTCTTTCGGTCCGGCGAGAAAACAGGCCACGACTCAAGGGAAAGAAGAGTGGGACAGGACAGTTGCACTCCGCAGACCTGTTGCCGATGAAGTGACGGCCACAACGCACGGGTCAGGACCCTCAAGCCTTAGACTCGCCGTAGGTGGCGGAGACTCGTCTCTAAGAATAAGCATGGAAGAACTTGACTCGTTGCAGGGCTTCCGGCGCGCGTCCCTTCCAGGAGTCGAACCATGATGGGCTCTAGTTATGGTTCCTTTCTGGCCTTCGATCGTTCTGGAGGGTTTCTCCAGCTCCATTCACACTACAGAACGATGTCCCTCTACCGCACAGGGGATTGTGCACCTTAAACTGTACTCTGTAAATTCCCCGGTTGCAGTCAGCCCCAGTTGCCTGTCTCGAGGGGGGCGGGTGATTCATCTGCCCTCCCGCTGCGTAGAGCGACCGCGGTGGTTCTTTCTGAATGCCTGAGGCAGTCTTTCATGCGGCGTCTCCGCTACCGGTGGAACCGAACGGTGGCTCCATGCAGCCGAGATTTGACTGGCCTCGCTTCAGCGAGGGAGGCGGCCGTACTCGTGCGGTAGGCTGTCGTTGCCTCCCTGCATCCAAGCTTGGTCATTGTCGCCTCCGTGCTGCTCCACGTCAAGGGGCACTGCACAGGATGGAATCCCAGGGCTGCCCCCCCGAGATTCCATTCTGCGCACTGGCACGGGCCTGGGGAGCACGGTTCTTTGCTATGACTGGATGACGGCTTCGTGTAGCTGAGAGTTGACTGACCTCGCTTTAGCTAGTGAGCTGACTGCTCTCTCGGAGTAGGTTGTCGGCCCCTCCCTGCGTGAATGGTCTCGACTGACAGCCGCATGAGAAGAGTATTGTCTACACGACCGTAGATGGTTTAGCTCTCTGCACAATAGGAAGAGTCTCAGGCAGCACCACTTCCTCAGCTACATCCGTACAGTCATACCCGGGAGCTCCTTCGTCAGCCTGTGCTCTTTCAGACGTATACATCTTCCCGGTGCGTGGTGTCGGGCTGCTAGGTCTCAACAGATCTTCTAGAGGTTCTTAGCCTCCGATCGTACACAGAAATGCATATGCAAAAAAAAAAAAAGTGGCTGCCTACGAAGGAAATACTACGGGTTCGCGATTCTCAGTAACGAGTTCGTTCTCCACCTTTCTCGTAATATATACGATGTATAGAAGAGGAGAATCCACAGCGTCTTCTTTTCTCTTTGTTTCTGTCTCCCTGCACCAAGTATGATTAGCTCTGACAATAACAGCATAACAAGCCACACGAAGATTTTTCGTGTCCACTCAAAAAGCTCATGTCTACGAAATGTATGGGCATGGGGTGTACCACGCAGAAGGCGCAGATCTACTGTAATTATGTGGCTGCCGAGCGCCGGCCTCCCTCCCTGCGATTCAAGTGACAGAGCCTCATACGCTGGCTTCCTCTACTCGGGGACCACCCACATTCTGCGCGGCACTTCCGCGGATTTCAGCTGCAAGAGCTGCAATTACAGCCAGTCAGCTTCCTCGATCTTGTCCCGCCCTTCAGCAGCCGCGGACCAGTCTTCGCCAGAGCACGGCGTGACAAATCGGGGGAGAAGCTGGTCGAGGGAGGGACGCGCCTGTGAAGCCAGCGACAAGGACCTGCTTGTCTGCGCAGCGTGCGTACACCTAACATCGGTGGACACCGGGGCAAGGTATGCCCAGGGCGATGCTGGGAGTATCCTGAACTGTTCTTTGGAACTCAGGT
>NW_027162836.1:10833-14650 GCF_002600585.1 Cystoisospora suis
CAGCTGTTCTTCACTCCAAGCTTAAGGACGAAGACCATCGAAAACGATTTCTTTCCCGCAGTAGTCAAACTTGAAAGCTGAGTCCGCAGAGCGAAAATGCAGAGAAAGATAAGTTCTGCGGGTGCCAGAATAATTGGTCTCGCCTTTGTAGGATAAAAGGCAGCGAGATTCACACCTGTATGCGATTTGAAGACGGGTTTACATTACCTAGTCCGCTGCTGACNNCGAGCTGCACCGAACAAGGGCGATGTTCTGTAGAACTCTACTGGATCCAGTCGAGTGCTCTCGTCGAGAACGAGCATGCGCCCTACAGTATCCTTGTACTCTTCAGGAACGTCGCCCGCACTCCGTCCAGTCAACGAGGCTGGAGTTGTCGCCTCCGGATGCTGTCCGGACTGGTGAACTTCGGAGTGAAGCCAGCAGGTGCATCCCGTCTATCAGCGAGGCCTGTTCCAAACTATGTCCGCCGAGCTTGAGTTCTCTGCACGCCATTTCCACAAGCAAGATCCCAAAAGACCACGTGTCCAGGGCGACCGTGACCGGAATCCTTCTTCCTGGAGTCTTCAGAATGCACTCTACTGTGTCTGGGTCGTAAAAAAGAGGTGCTCGCAGTTCCGAGCATTCGACGGTGTCTCCAGCTTTGCGCCCCATATTGAAGTCGCTCACGTACAGCTGGCCTGTGCGGTCGATAAGAACGTTTTCTGTCTTTATGTCGGTATGCACGATGCGCGCTGCAGCGAGATGTGCCGCCAGTTGCATCACTCGTTTTAGAAGGAAGAGCAAACCAGATCTGTTAGCCACCGCTCTGAGAAAGGATAGGTCACAGACCATCCGCGGTTGTACCTCGAAGAAGTTCAGAAGGAGACTCCGGTTGTCGCTCGCGAGTACATCTGGCATGCCTCGGGCGCGTCCAAAAAACAGAGGGACCGCGAATCCGTATGTCTCAATCAGCTCATTAGTTCGCACTCCAGTGGAAAACAGTTTTGTTAGGTAGTGGTCTCGCACGCGGTCGCGGATCAAAGATCCCGCGTCCAAGTCAGAATTTTGTCGACGCCGCCTCGATATGAAGGGTAACCGAAGGGCCACAGACAGTAGCGTTGTCCCCTCTCGCCGTTCGCTCGGCTCTTCCGCCGCGCCTCCGGTCTTTCCTCGGCGACCACTAAGCTTTCTACGGATGGAAGCCCTCCCTCGCTGGAACCTTCCTAACAACCTCTGGAAACTCGCAATGACGCCGCTGTCCACCTGCTGCGCTTCTGGTTCTGGCGTCTGAACGTCTGCCGCAAGAACAAGATTGAAGGACCCGCTCCCGAGCACCTCACGTCGCAGTAGCCTCCACCCCGAGCCACTCTGTTCATAGCCGTCCGATTCAACAGGGTCAAGAAAGAAGGCGGAGTCTTCCGCAATTGCACGGTCCAAGAGCCGTAGGAGACCGGGCTGCGCTCGTGGTTCTTCCTGCGCTGCGGCGACTGTCAGGGCCAGCAGTGCAAGATGTCGGCGGCCTTCAGCGTCTCGTGGAGTCTCCCAGTTTCGATAAAAGTTAGACGCAAGATCACGGAAAACGGAGGCCTGGCTCTCTCTAACGGCACCTCCGTCTGCTTGCGCCTCGGGCACCTGTTCCAGCAAGGACACCCTAGGATTATCACCCAAGAAATTGATAGCTCGTGGGGATGTAGTGCCCACGAGACCCTGAGAGGCTTTATCGTTCTTGTATCGTATTGCCGCACGCTTGCGGTGTGGCATCTGCGGCTCGCTGGCCGACTCGCCAGCCCATTCAGGGGATTGTAGTGTAGGCTCTAGAGGTGTATGTCTGGGGTACATGCCCGAAGCACGAGATATCAAAAGAGATATCCATATCGAGACGAGGAATGCAATGACGAAGTGTACACCGGCTCTCACAGTCTTCCCCCGTGACGCAAGGAGAGGAAAGCACGCACCACGACGCCTTGCGGACCCCTCGACTCTTTCGAATCCCAACTTTCCATCCATCTCTTGACCGGGAAATATAGTAGAAGGAAGTCTGAAAATCAAGAGGGGGCAAGTGTCATCGGGAAGGATACACCCGGTTCCTGCGTTGCCCTCGGTGCAGACAGAACACGCTGCAAGAGGGATATCAAACTTCTTTTCCTGAGACGCGACCAAAGCAACGGACACCTCAATAACTGCCACTAACTGTTTCACTATGGCAGCTGCAAATCTCTCTGTGCATGTGTCCTCGGACGGCTGCCCTGCTAACCCTTCTGCACCAGTGCAAACCCTGGCCGGCGACATCCAGCTCGCTGGCCCCCGAACCGTGCGGAAGGTCTCTGTCAAACACAGGGAAGCCCACCAAGTACTTCCCTTCGCCCGATAGCTCGTGCCGGATCTTCACAATGCGTCCGAAAAGAAGAGATATGAAAGAGCTTCGAGCAGAACCCGATGTCGGACGGTTGGTGACACAGGGTCGGGCAGCTAGGTGACGGGACACAGCTGTCTGCATGGCGAGCGAAGGTGCACCCGGCTCCCCAGGCGCCTGGTGTCTTGTAGCTGCACCGGCTCACCTACCCTGCCGTCATGCTCTCAGTTGTTCACTGTCGATGGTTTTGCCAACTGAAGGAGCAGGTGGCCAGCCGCGGACCTATATCCAGCTTGAAGTGCTAATAAATGGAGATTGGGAAGCAGGGCGTCCACCGGGGAGAATGACAGCAGCTTCAATGCTAGTAGTGCCGCAGGTGAATTCTCCCCCGTGAGTGGTCACGCTTTCTAGTTGGGGTCAAAGGGTCGCAAGCCACGGGAAGGCGCCGAGTGGCCCTCCCGATATCTATAGTCGACCAGTGAGACTTCAACGGCTTCCGTTTCACGTCAGATGACCCCAGCGCACCACAAAAGGCAGAAAAGCAGTGATTATTCTAATATTAGAAACTGTTCCTTGGACGATCCGAGCTCCGCCCTCGCTCCCAATGATCGCTGGCTGCCACTGAGTTTTGCTCACACTGCCGCGAGAGTGTCAAAGTTTTGCGAGTAAGTACCGATGAACCTACACTATCAGAAAAGGTGAATTAAAATAGACACCAGTTAAGTAACTATTACTGTATCACTGCCTCGCTGCCGGCGAGCGAGGTCCGCACAACACTCCGCCTGCCAGGTAGGTCCAGCGCTTTCCCCGGTTTGGAGTGCGCGCGGCAACCGCGGGGGTAACGGGCACTCCGCCGAACTTCTGGCTGATATTGTGCCCGCAACACGCATTAACTCATCTGCGGGATCTGAAGGCGGTGTTCAGCTTTCAACGAAAGGGCCGGCCGAGCTGGACCATCGTGTGTAGCCTGTCGAGTTGTATGAGCAACGGGTCCAGCTGGGGCGGCGGAATGGAGACGCGACGAAGATGGAGCGGAGTCCGCTGGGTGCGGGGAGTTGAGTTGTCTTGTTACTCTTTCATAAAACTTCTTGAAGGAAAGAATTTCGCTGAACACTGTTGTGATCGTGGCGGTCAGCTTGTATACCGCCACACAGGACGCGATTCCTCGCGTTTGTATCGCCGCCCAGAGTGTCCGCGGTTGATTCCGATCGCGTCGGGCGTGGTGGAGCCCGTGCCTGACCCCCAAGTTTCTACATTCAAGTGTCCGTGCCTTGTCGAAACAGAACCGCGGCGTTATTTTTACTGCGTGTTCGGAAACCTCTTTTGGTGATCTGTCACTACAAAGCGACCACGCTTGCTGCGCCGGGAACTGGATTGAGACAAATCTAGTTTTCCACACGGTCAGAAGCCACTTGCAATTGTTCGCTCACTTGCTCGAACACAACTCTGTCCTTACAGAAGATAGGCGTGGGCTCCGCCACGCCC
>NW_027162836.1:15096-15316 GCF_002600585.1 Cystoisospora suis
AGCTGAGGCAATCGTCTGCAACCAGCCGAAATCTAACAGTTGTGACGACGCAGTAGAGGAACAAGGAAACCTCGCGGACCAACGACACTAGCAATCAATTCTAGGGACCAAGAGCTCCCTAGCACGGAAGTAACAGGGCCGGAGGACCCAACCGAAGATCAGGAGACCGACGCACATCGAGCACGGAAATCAAGAAAACGACTAGCAAAACGAATGAAGT
>NW_027162837.1:0-463 GCF_002600585.1 Cystoisospora suis
AGCCGTCTTTGGCACGGTTCCTCTCTTTTAGGCGGCGAGAAACCGCCTAGGATTCGCTATCGGCCGCTCGAGAGGTGGGGTCGAGCGGCTCGCCGTGGCTGTTAGGGTCCCCTAGGACCCATTCTCCTCTTCTAGACTATCCCCTTTCTTCATTCTTTTTGCGTGTTTGCTCTCTAAACGTGTTTTGCTATTCCTATGCCTCTTTAAATGAGGCCGGACCCTAACTATTTCCCCTCCTTCCGGTCGTGTGTCTCTCTGAACCGGCCGGTCGTTCCGTCTCCCCTGGGAGACGTGGTCTCCGGCCATTTCCCAGGGCCTTCTAAGGCTAAGTCTGGGTCTCTTTTCCTCTTTTAAAGAGTCTTAGGACTCCGATTATGCAAGTTAGGCTTCCCTAGAAGCCTTGATCGTGGAAAGGTGCTGCTTCTAAACGCTTTCCGGCCCTCGGCTTCTCAAGCTGGGGGCG
>NW_027162838.1:0-183 GCF_002600585.1 Cystoisospora suis
TGGCCTATTATCACTATTCTCTTCTTCTTCAGTTTCTTCTGCTTCATAGAAAAGTCTTATATACGGACGCCTGTGAAGTCATACAGCCATCACATCACACAGCTATCTAATCTTGTGCACTATAAAACATTTCCCAAAAGACACGTCTCTCTCTTCACTCGGTGCTTCTTTAATCTATCTATC
>NW_027162838.1:701-2972 GCF_002600585.1 Cystoisospora suis
GAAAAAGAAGAAGAAGAAGGAGGAGGCGAAAGTGACCGATCAACATCCTCCCTCAGTACAGTAGATCCTCCATCACGACCCTCTTCTTCTTCTGTCTTGATAGGAAATCTAAGAAGAGACGAGGAATTCCCTGCAGAACTTCAATACGGTTCTCTTGAAGAGAGAAAGATTGACAGCATGCTAAAGAACGAAGAAGACGAGGAAAGCGAAAGAGAAGAAGAGAGAAGTATTCCTTCTACTCGAAGAAGAGAGGGTTATGATACTCATGAGGAGGATGCATGCACGACTTCTTCTTTGTATTCTTCGAGGTTTCTCAGTGACTGTAAAGACAGTGCAAGATACAAAGACAGAATGAATTTGCATAGCGACAAGACTCTCTTTTCTTCTTCTTCTCCTCCTCCTTCTCTTACGCCATATCAAGAGCTTCAAGAGTTTGGAAAGAGACTGCTTGGCTCCGTCGGGTTCTTCTATACCAATGAGTAAAAAAAGGAAACGAGATTCAGCCTCTCTCCACAATAGGACTTGTCTCACAGGGCTTCTGACGTACACGGGGGATGCAGACATTCTCTCTCTCTCTCTCTCGGTCTTTCTTTCTTTCTAGATGACTAAGATGAAGTGTCCTATAGGTAGAGAGGTGTATAGAGAGATATCTGCATGTACACCGGGATGTAAATGTGTGAAGCTGCACGTCGATCTCTGCGTACTAGAACGATAGATCTAGGAAAAGACCAGAGAGACACACAGAGTCATAAAGAAACGGGAAGAGGCCTATAGTGTGCTGCTGTACAGGAAGCGTCAACCTACAACGTATAGAGAGATAGAGAAATAGATAGATTAAAGATAGCTAGATAGACATATCGATTAAAGATGAATAGATAGAGAGATAGATCGATTTTGAGAGAGCTCGGTAGTGAGTCATTATTACAGAAGGGAAGCGGAAAGATTACGTTGTATGGAGTATCGAAGAACGTCTGACTGAAGGGAGTGTACATACAGACACACGCATCTCCTCCTCTATGTATTGAGAGATAGACTACCTGTCAGCAGTAGGCATAGTGCAAAGATGGTAACCAAGATGCCCTATCTTCTCTGGTGTATCTACACTTCAACTTCTTCCTTTTCTTTGTACCTTCAAGATGACCTTACTTCATATCACTCAAGACCAGAAACATCCTGACTGCGTACAAAGAGAAATCTATCTCCCCTTAATCCATCCATCTTTCCTTGCTCTATCTATCTATCTTTAGTCTATCTTCAAGCTATCTAACTTTAGTCTATCTCCAATTCATTCACCAACCTATATATTTATATTTTACCTGAATGTATCTTTAATCTATCTTTGATTTATTTATCTATCTCGAATCTATTTTCGATCTCTTCCTATGAAGTCTAGAGAGTCTTTTTGACACCTCTTTGTATCTGTGTGTCTGCTGAATTGCCTGCATGCCCTTCCATCCTTGTTCTTTCCCTTCTGTCGTTCTTTTCATGTGTGGCCTTTAAGATCGTTCTCTTGCTTCGAGTGTCTATACACGATGTGCTACTTGACCCTCCAGTGAGATTTATGTGTTCAGGCTTATCATATATTCTTCTTCTTCTCCTCTTGTCAGCAGTTTCTTTCTCTTCCTTAGTCTCCTAGACTCTTCTTCTCCTTGCATCAGATTCTTGTTCCATGGCTCTCCCTCTCCCTCTTCTCTATGAAGCTCTTCATCTTCTCTTCTTACTCTCTTTCCATCTCTCCTCTTCCTCTTTGTTGATGTGTGTGTCGGGTGTATGTACACCTCAGTCCTGTAGCACTGCGCGCGGTATGTCTGCAGCAAGGGGTTTGTCGGATCAATTGCTTAGACTGTTTAGATCGCACAAATGAAGCTCAGCATATTCTACACGAACAGTTTCTTCTTCATTTTCTCTCTCTCATTCGCTTCATACCCCCCCCTTCTACGAGTCAGTCGCATCTTCTACAGGTAAGCACCACATCCACACACACCCTAGACTTCTAATCCACCCTCCTATATATCTAGATCTATGTATACATGCATATACATATACATATATATATATATATATATATTCACATATATATATATATATATGTATAGCTTGACAAACCTATCCAAGTCTCGGTATATGAATGCGTCTACCTACGGTCTGTGTAGGCCTAATACTATGCAACAACTACACTCCCTTACGCCGTCATTGTGATATATATATATACATATATATGTATATATACATATATAGATAGATAGATATGTATAGATGTGTATGTCTTGC
>NW_027162839.1:0-239 GCF_002600585.1 Cystoisospora suis
CTTTCTCTCTTCCTTCTCCTCCCCCCTTAGCGTCGTCTTATGCAGATCAGATGGCCCGGTTTAACGTAGGCGAAGACTGTCCCGTCTTCGATGGTCTCTGGGAATACTGCCAGATCTATAGTGGAGGGAGTATCGAAGGAGCGAAGAGAGTCATCAGGGGAGACTACGACTGTGCGATAAACTGGTAAGAAGAGAAGAGAAGGGGAGGGGGGGATCTACAGAGAGATAGAATGAAAGAG
>NW_027162840.1:0-307 GCF_002600585.1 Cystoisospora suis
TTTCGATTGCCTCTACCTTTTCATGGCCTGCCTGCAACCCTTTGTTGGAAATAACGAAACCTAGGTACTTGACTCTATGTTTGGCTATTTCACACTTGCTGATCTTTGCGTAGAATCTATTGTCTAGCATCTTCTTAAGTACATGCGACAGATGCTGAAAATGTTCTTCCCTTGTCCGACTGTATACGAGAATATCGTCAAGGTAAACATTAACGAAATTATCTAGCTCAGGTAAAAAGACGTGCTGCAGTAGTCTCTGGAAGGTACTGGGAGCTCCTGCTAGCCCGAACGGTAGAACGGTAAACTC
>NW_027162841.1:0-4420 GCF_002600585.1 Cystoisospora suis
ACTCATATCGCAACAGTTCCCGCCCCTCCTCCTAAAAGACTCTCCGGTCCACCTGCACTACTCCCTCCTCCTACTACGACTTGGCTAGCTGCGCTTCCCACTGAGCCTACAACAATCGTGCGCGATGTGGCTCTTGAGAAGGAAGCTGAGAGGACAGAGCTTGATCCAACGACATCTGAACGTCTCCCAGCCATACCTACATTTGAGCCAGTCATGCCACCTGGTGTTTTTCCTGCCTGAACCACTCGTGATAGGAGACTCCCCCCACTACTACTTGTAGTAGCATTACTACTGCTACCTCCCCCCACGACAACCTGTCCGCCTCCTGTCCCTCCTCCTCCTAAGCGACCGGCTGGGGAAGGCCGCGCCGCTAACATCATCTTCGAGATATCGCTTCCGAAAGACATGTTGGAACGGGGTTAGACGAAGAGAGGAGAAGTCGACAAAGAGAGAAAGAAGACGAAAGGATGAAGAAGCAAGAGAGAATGCGGATGGAGGGGCTGTTGGATTAACGAAAAAAGGAGAGAGAGGAAGGGGGGGGGAAGAGGGAAGAGGCAAGAGTTTGACTGGTGTGCCGAGAGAAGAGCGGCGGGGGAGGCGGCTCAAAGAGACACGATGTGTCAACTGCATTCAGACTGGACGACTTGCTGAAGACTAACGATCGCGAGAGAGCGGAGAGAGGGAGGGGGGCACCTCATGAAGAAAACACAAAATGAAAGGAAAGAGGAAAGAAACAGATTCGGGATGGACAAGAAGATATCTTTGACCGTCCGTGAGAAGGCAAGCTGGCGATCAAAACAAGGTTCGAAACGATCAAGAGAAACGAGGAAGACAAAAGAAAAGAAGATACATGTGAGAGACAGACATATGCGTGGCTAGAAGGTGCACGTACACCTCAACCCAGGGGAGGACCCACCCTCGATACAAAAGAGAGGATGAGGACTTCTCTCCCGAGAAGAAAAGTGGAGGGGGTTATAAGCGTAGGGCAGGTAGCCGTAGGAGAGGTCAAATCCTCTCACCGATAGAAACAGCATTTGTCTACGTACGTTTCATACTCAAGAGAAACAGACAACGGAGCTGAGAAAGAAGAAAGATATACCTATATATACATATGCTAATTCAGGATGCTTCGCCTCTCGACTTCTTGAGAGCGCATGATCATGATTCTTTTGAGAAACTCGGGTTCTTATATAACTGATCTATCATATCACTTCATTCGATGGGGAGACAAAGATGACCCGGAGAAGACTTTCATACGTAGCTGCCTAATGGAGACACGGGGTGTACGGACGTACACATAAGACGATCTAAGAGAGAAGAAGCTTCTCACGATCCTCGGTGAAAAGTTGAGTCGGTCGAGACTCTTTGCCTGAGAGAGGGAAGAGTCTTACATAGACACTTGTCAACGCGAGGGGGAAGGGAGGAGGGGAGAAGAGAAGAAAGGAGAAAAGTTACCGACGTCTTCATATTAGTAAGAGGACTTGGAAAAGTCACGCAGGAAAATGAAAAAACTAATGTAGTACCGGGAGAAAAAGAGAACACGGACGGCCAGTCCTGGTGAATATACACATGGGCATACACTGGAAGTCTGATGTATACCGTGATCCTGTCGAAACTGATACCTGTCGGAAAACGAGAACCTCGAACATGCAGATATATACACAGTAGATGAATAGGTGAAGGTCCAGATATATAGTGTTTCTGACTCGGTTTAGGATTTTACGCTGGTTCTGGAGAAATCTCACGTAGTGACACCAAAGACAACGAGAGACGGCGACTCAGGAGAACACCACATCGGATTTCTTTGCATGCATGGAAAGAATGGCGAGATAGAAGGAGAAGCCCCAGAGATCAAAAGACATCGGGAGAGAGCAAAAAGGAAAGATTGCTTGAAAACAATGGGGGAGGCTTCCCCGGGGCCTTCTTTAAGAAACCGCAAAGAGATACGGAGAGGCAGCTCCGTCGGTAGCGCACGAGTGACAGCTCTTGGGTGTACGTACACCTGAGTTATTGATGATACCTCGAAGCACACCAGAGAAGGCGAATACGAACATCCGGATCGGGTATCATACAGGCAGTTCTCGGCCAAAACGCGATCGTGCGGCTGAAAAAACAGATAGAGAGGAATGTTGATCTGAAGCACCGCCAGAACAGATGGCTGGTGGGACTTTCTGCAAGGAGTCGAAAACGAAAGAAGGAATGTGATCCACCGGAGCGGGGGGAGTTACTAAAACGGGGAGATGTAAACTTTCGTACGGACGGGATGGAAAAATTGCGGAAAGACTTCGTTTCGTTACTTTTCTATACCTTTTCGAGACCATGAAAGCTGGAAAACGGACTATACATCACCCAGCACAACATTTCGTAGTTGTAAAACAGAGGGTGCTTTTCCTCGCGTCAATTTCCTGATTGCACGTTTGCTGGGCCGTTCTACAGGCTTCGACAACGTAAGATAGCATAGTAACACTAGATCATGGCTGAGGCTCGTGCGAAAAGAAGTAATTTGTGAAGGCATGAAAGAGAGGCAGGGGACATTGCCGCCTCAAGGGAAGAAAGAATTCATGGAGACCCCAACGGACAGCATGAAGCGAGGAATACAGCAAGCAAGCAAGCACTCAATCAGCGGATGCAGGGGTGGTGAGCACACGGGAGAGAAGTACCTAGCATTTGTCCGTCGTGAGGATGATTCGAAAGAAGTCACGCTGCGCGTTCGTTCAAGAGAAAAGGAAGAGTTTCAGGCGAAAGACAGAGCCATTTCATAACAGGAAAATGCACGGACTGGGCAAAAAGCTGAGACCTCTACAACTCCAGGTAAGCTAGACATACTACGTACACTCAAGCTCCGATTGTCGGAGGGTGTCAGGATGGCGGAATCATTCCAAATGAAGGGAGACAGAGATTCTGATTCTTCATTTGCTCCCTCAGTCTCCCTCTTCTCATCTCCACGGAAGATTCTGCTGCTTCCCGACAAACTCCCCTTGCACAGCGGAGCCGGTTGAAGGGGAGCGACCCAGCAGAGTCCAGAAAGCCCCCCCTCTCTCTGATGATGCTGAACAGCGCCTATACCACTCAGCAGAGGAACCGCGGGACCGAGCGGTCGATGACTGCATGCGACAGCGGGAAAAGTAGTTGCTGCCCGCGAGCGAGGGATCGCCATCAGCGCTAGTAGGACGAGTGCTAGCCCAGGTACTCTGGGCTTCAGTGCCCGATGATTCTCGGAGTAAGATATATTCAGGGGAAGTACTTGCTCTCTTCCATGTCTGCATTAGGGCGCAGAGCTTCAGCGAGCGTAGATCGAGAGTCTGGCCAACCCCGGATATCCCGTAGAAACACAAGAGCTGCTGTACGCCTTCTGTTACTCTATCTCAACGGGTCCCCGTCACGAGCGTGCGCCGACCCGAACCTGGGTCAAGATTATTACCTCCATGTGGCGGGCGCGTTCCGTGGAAATGTCCTATCGATTTGCCTTGCTACTAGCCCCTCGAGAAGAGTTCATTTCATTCGGGCGTGCAGAACAATACGGCGTTTATCTCCTCGTCGTGCCTACCAATCAGTTGCTGCTGTGATTCGACTTGTCCTCTTACACGAGATGAAGCTACAACTCACTAATGTATACGCAAACTCCTGTCAGCTGAGAGCTGTACAGTAGATCACTCTCAACTGGGCTTCGTACCATGCGTTGCTGTCGATGTTTGCTTGTGCTGTGCACCGGCTTCCAGGGTGGTTCTGTCCCGCGGTCTGACGTTAGATTACGGGCGGCCGCGGGTGTCACAGCTACATGACGGCACAATTGCACGAGGCTTTGTTGACTTTGCGAAGCTGGCTAGTCTACTAGAGCTAACTGGTGATCGCAAAGACTCCCTGGCAGGACAAGAGCTGTCCCACCGCCAAGGGCACTCTCTTCTGCTTTGGTCCATAGCAAAGGCTTGAAGACATTTAGTGGCGGGTCTTCGACTGCCAGTAGCCATCGGCTGTCAACGGAGCACTGTTGAAACACTCGTCGTTTACCAAGAGGGCCCTACTCCGAGAGAGGGAGGACGATGGCCTTGCGTCTGTCCTCCTTGTCGCTCCACTCCATGCATTCACGCACTAGAGAAACGAGTCGGAGGACCACACTCCTCTCATGTTCGGGAGATCTCCGCGACCACCGGGATATCAAACTCCGGAAGCGCGGCCCAAGTGCGTCCCGGGCGAGTATTATACTGCAGCAGCGAACCATGACTCGCTGCATTCTTAGCCATTCGCGTTCGTCATCCTCCGTCGAGCCACTCCAGGAACCCTCCAGCTTCTGGTCTCGATCCTCGCACGTGAGCAAGGACGAGTGACGACTGGCCGCCGGTCCGCCTGCCGACTCGCGATCCCGTCCGGGCTCAGACTTGACGGCGATCATTCCCGTACTAGGATCCGGGACCGTGCCCCT
>NW_027162841.1:4445-6276 GCF_002600585.1 Cystoisospora suis
GGGGCGTGACTGTGACTAGGGGCGCTTAGACGTGCGCCCGTAGGGAAGTCGAGATCCGTGGTGGCAGCGGCCCCTGCGCCAGTGAGGAACCATGCGGTGCTACCAGATAGGCCGGGGGGCAGGTACCGTAGGAGTGTCGAAATTCCACGGTACACAAAACTGCCGAAGCGTTTCTGCTTCCATGCAGAGTGCCGCACATGGGTGTACGGACACTCTATCTTTGTCTTCGCGCCTAGCCGTATAGACGGGCACAAAACTCTGGGTCCTCGCTCCGGGCCTGTTCAGTTACCCTAGACCCTAAACCCGAGCTTTTTCTTTACCGAGTTTATAAGACTAAAGGCTTAAACGGACCTAAGGATGGGAGTTTGATCGGTTCTTCATGCAACACCCACTGAGAGCGTCTCAACCTCAACCCTAAACCCATCATACCAGTGACAGTCCCACAGAAGTACTAGTAGCAGGTACGAGACATGTTAATAAGAAAATCAAGGATGCTGATGGCGATGATAATGGTGATATGGGCTATAATTACGATCACTACCATCAATCTAATTAGACCAGGAGAAATCAGAGTACAATGACTCCTGCTCCTACTATAACTACAGGTATAACTATAGCTATAACTTCTATAACTGTAGCTATACTCCTCCTGGAGATGCAGCTATAACTATAGCTACAACTGCTAATATAACTAGAGCTATAACTGCTAATGAACCTCCTCCGACCACGATAGCAAAAAGAAAAAGTGGTCCTTACAATGAGAACGACGCTGACCGCTGCTACTGCTGCACAATGACGACTACTACTATTGAAATGACTCCTACAGCCAAGCTGCCTAGGCAGAGCAAACAAAACAAGAATGTCAACGATAATAGTGATGATGAGAGGAAGAAAAGAACGGAACCTTTCAAACCAGTGAAAAGAAAGACGAAACGAAACAAACGAGAGTTTTCAGTCAATCCACATTCTATCAATCACTCAAGCAAGGGCCTGCGATGCAATCAGAAAAACGAGCGGCAAGTGCACATCTCACTAGCCGGGGAACCTCGCTGTCAAACGCCATTGCAGAGACTCTTGACGTTGCTGCTGGCGAGTGCTCCCGCTCGTTGTCCTCCTTCTTCTTTGTCTTCATCTCCGCTTCTTCATCTTCATCTTCTGAGCACCCCGGAACAAGCACGTGGCCTGAGGGATTCTACTACCTTGACGGGGACGTCATCTCTGTTGTAGAAGTAGTGGTATGTGTCGTAGTTGTGAACGATGCAGTCGTCGAGAAACTTCGTCTAAAACTGAAGGTCGTCTTCTTTTCCCGGGCACCGATAGGGTGCAGAGTGACGTTTTCTCATAGACCCTGCTGGCCCCCGCTGCCTTCTCCCTATATTACGGCTAAGCAGGAGGGCGGAGAGCGAGAAAAGGGCTGATTTGCGTCCTGTCTTCCTCCTTACAACTGTCACTGCTTCATCCATTCCGTTGGTTTGCTGTTGCTGCTGTTGCCCTAAAGAGGTGGATTCCTTAGTGACAACGGAGGAACAAGGCGCGGAAGAAGATGATGACCATTTACGAAGGGTCGCCATCTTCATCTGTTCCAGGACGCCCATTCCCTGGCAAGCGAAGGGAGAAGCAGGTGTTACAACTACAGATTTCCATAACTATTCCTCTTTGGCCACGGGCGCAGGAGTCGGTTCGCAACGCTAACACTACTCTCCTGCCTAGCTGTGACGTGCAGCCCGTGGCGGGTTCACCCACCCGCTATTACGCGAGAGCGCCGCCTCGCGTAGCAACTACTCAGTGACACACCTCCTCTGAACACTCTGATATGCCGGGCAACACAATA
>NW_027162842.1:0-297 GCF_002600585.1 Cystoisospora suis
GTCGATATGTTCTTACGTTTGTGAAAACTAAGAAGTGTTGACTCGGTGTGGTGCGCGCGGTGTTGCTACGTTCGGGGAGACAGTGCGGGAAGTGCGGTGGTGGCGGAACGTGTCCTAGCGAACGTGAAAAACTTTATGAACTTAATTGAATGTTAATTTAGGTTATCCTTTCGAAAAGAGGGAGCGAATAGAGTGGAGGAGCCACTCTACGTTAGTTAGAGATTTGCACTCCTGTTAGGAACAGGAGAGTTGAGGCAGCGCACCCCCTTTTCCAAGGCGGTAGCGTGAGCCGTGGTA
>NW_027162842.1:689-875 GCF_002600585.1 Cystoisospora suis
GAAGTTATGTGTACCTACCAAAGGGAAGAGAGCAGAGATACTAAAAGGATTCCATGATGATTCATTAGCAGGGCACCCAGGGATTGAGAAAACTACGTTAGATATTGAGAGGATCTTTTGGTGGCCCACCTCGAAGGAAGATATAGAGAATTATGTTAAATCGTGTCCTGCCTGTGCATTGGGAAA
>NW_027162843.1:0-1179 GCF_002600585.1 Cystoisospora suis
ACTCCTACTACTACTACTACTTCTCCTGCTACTACTACGAACTCAAATCACGACCTAGAGACAAACTTCTTTCGCCCACATATACATCCATAGACACATATGTATATCTCCATATATATATATCTATATATCTATCTATGTAGATAATGAAGATGTAAGGATTTGAGTTTCGTCTATATAGATACATGCCAACACATGGGCTACGATGAAAAATGAGAATGAGAAGGAGGTCGTTATGATGATGACGATCAGACAGGCAGTGTAGACTACATAGACTTCCTAAAGCTAATCTCTCTCATTATCTCTTATACTCATGATATCGAAAGATAGATAGATAGATAGATAGATAAATGGGGATACATTTAGCCTCATCCTCCTCCTCCCCCTGTTGCTGTTGGTCTCTCTACAAGGACAAGAAGTGTTAGGTCATCTTATCCTGAACCCTCCCTACACACGACCACCCCTTCAACACATTATGACACTCCTAGTGCTAGTACTAGAATAGTCATGCAGTGATAAGATCGATCTATCTACGCCTGTATACGTATGTGTCGATCCATCCATCAATCATATGGCAATCCACATCAACGGCCGAAGAAGAAAGGCAGATGAATGACATAGGCAAAGATGAGATTCGAGATATGCTAGATAGATCACCGTGTGTTTGTCTCTATCTTCTTCATAGAGACGAGATACACACCCCCTAAATCGAGTAACTTCTCCCTTGATAAGAAGAGAGACAATCCAAGATACGACTTCAGGCCAATATGTGGAGAAATTCTTCCTCCCTCTCTCTAGATATAAACGCCACCCTAATCACACGAAGTTGTTCCTACAAGTAAACTCGAATCAAAATAAGAAGGATAGAATGCTTATCACCCATAGTCAATCATATACATCTCATCTTCATGTCTTTCTTTCGCTCGTTCGATATAACAGCTATTATCTAATAGACAGCAGACAAGTAAGTGAGTTAGTTGATCAACCAATCTTTTCATACTCTACACTTCATACACATACGACACACAGTCTCTCTCTCTCTTTCACCTCCATCTGGCTTTGATAGAAGCATTCTTTCCCTCTTAAACATCAACACATCCACGTGTCTATATCTCCTCATTCCTCTATCGACATATACACACATATCTATACATATATATGTGTGTATATGTCGATAGA
>NW_027162844.1:0-580 GCF_002600585.1 Cystoisospora suis
GAATCTTATCAGCCTTTGATACATCCCTTCCTTTCTTCTCTTTCTGAATGCGCTTTTTCCCATCTTCACCCAAAACAACAAATCCATCATCTCTGTAAGGGAAACGTCGTATCGCTTTTTCTTAGTCTAACAGATCTCTTTTTCTTCTTCTTCACCGACCCCCCGAGTGCAGTTTCACCTACTGAACATTCGGGTGTACATACACCTCATTCACCATGTAATTTCGTCCACATCAGCGGGGTGTTTGTTTCTCTCTTCATTCTCTAAGAATCATTTCTTTCTCCCTTTCTCTCCTCAGCTTTCTCTCTTCTTCTGTCTCATTCCCTCTCCACATCTTTCTTTCCTGCCACCGACTTTCCTCTCTCTCCGTCCCTTCTTATTTCTTTCGTTTTGTCTTTCCATTCCTCTACCCTCGGAATCTTCACTCTCCTGATCGATGGATCTAATCTGGGTCTCCATTCATAACCCTTCTCTCTACTCCTTTAAGGCGAGGAAGAATTCCATTCCCCTCATCTTCAGCAAGAGGCTTCTCTCTCTTTTCACATAAAGCGTGTCTTTCTGTTCTCCCTCGACTGACAAG
>NW_027162845.1:0-208 GCF_002600585.1 Cystoisospora suis
TCTGGGATAAGCCGTTGCAGGGGGTTTGCTAGGCGCGCAAAGTCTTTAATGAACCTCCGATAATAACTCCCTATTTCCAAGAAGCTTCGCACTCCTTTCTTGTCGACTGGCCCTGGAAATATCCTAATAGGGTCGGTCTTTGTCGGGTCTGGGCGTATGCCCTCTGAAGAGACTAGGAACCCTAGGTATGCCGTGTCTTTCTGACACA
>NW_027162846.1:0-189 GCF_002600585.1 Cystoisospora suis
GAGATGTAGAGGAAGAAGTAGGAGAGACATGGGTATGAAAGAATGCAGAAGAAGAAGACTCGGAAGAGATATCTGTCCTTACAGAAGAGGGAGCAGGAGGAGAAGACAACTGTTGAAAGAAAGACCTTCTTTGAAAGAAAACACGAGAAGAAAGAAACGAAGAGGAGGAGGTGGGAGAAATTCGGCGAG
>NW_027162846.1:718-1054 GCF_002600585.1 Cystoisospora suis
TGAAAAATCGAGTTCATTTCGCTTGACTCCCTAAGTCTTTCTGATTCCTTACAAGTTGTAGAGAATCGATGATCGAGGTAAAAATCGATTTTCTACAATGCATGCGATAGTTTTTCTTTATCTCGTTGCATGCGCAGATCGTCGGGACTTCTTCTATGCCTTGCTTCTCGGAAAGCGATTCAGTCCTGTCCTTTTCTTTTCTCTGTCGTTCTTCTTTCTCTGATGTCTTCTTCTCTTTCTTCGCTTACTCTCTTTTGCTTTCTGTTTCTTCGGCAACTGCGACTTTTCTTTCTCTCTCCCTGCTTCTG
Source organism: Cystoisospora suis (assembly GCF_002600585.1). NCBI lineage: Eukaryota > Apicomplexa > Conoidasida > Eucoccidiorida > Sarcocystidae > Cystoisospora > Cystoisospora suis. Next base: position 1,027 of record NW_027162846.1, read on the forward strand.
CGACCTCTTCGGACGGACTTTCCTTCAC
>NW_027162847.1:0-427 GCF_002600585.1 Cystoisospora suis
GCTAACCTCGTCTCAAAATAAACCCGGTGAGCGGCAACAATAGTCCCTTCCCCTGCGAGAGCGGGCTCTACCGAGCCTCCTTACTGTCCGTGAAGACCACATCCATGTAAGAATGCTCCGTTCTACCGAACCCGACGATTTTTGTGGGGGCGCATTCGCTCTTTGAGTTCCTGGCATAAGCTCCGGCAGGTCTCTAGAGAGGTGTCTCCCCGCTAATCTTGGCATGGGGGATGGCGAAGGCATCCTGAATGGCGCGCGACCTTCCGGGAGGGTGACGTTTCTCTTCGCCATCAGCTGGAGAGTTCTAATCTGCAATTGCTTTCGGCGCCGCCGCACAGCGTGCATAGTCGGGGTGCAGGCTTACCGGCTACCAGCTCACCCGAAGTCGGGTGGCTTCATTGTAGCTGGCGACATCCATTACGTTCAC
>NW_027162848.1:0-152 GCF_002600585.1 Cystoisospora suis
GTTGTAGTTCTGAGGCGGGTATCTTGGCACCTCTCCTGGAATTAGCTTAATTTGATGTTTTACTGGCCTCTCGATCACTTCCATAGGTGGTAGGTCCTCAAATATATCTTGAAATTCATCTATTAGTTGAGCGGTGTCTTCGTCTAGCTTTC
>NW_027162848.1:506-770 GCF_002600585.1 Cystoisospora suis
GATCCTTCCTTTTAGTACCCCTGACTGCTTTTTTTCCTTTCTTTGGTCCTCCGAGCTAGAGTCCGTCTCCCTCACCTCAAACTTAGTCCTCTCTCTCCTCTTCCGTAACTTCTTTTTCTCTGAGACATCCATCTTTCGACGGATAGACCTTCTATTCCATGTTAATACCGGTAGGCTGTCTTCTGGAATATCCTCGAGCTTAGCCGGTGCTGGTCGTAACTGAATCACAGGCTCTTCGAACATTATCTCCTCTCTGTCATTCTG
>NW_027162849.1:0-2998 GCF_002600585.1 Cystoisospora suis
CTGAATCCTCTTCTTCTTGTCCACCCCCTCGATATCTCTCTCTCAGTCAATTAGCTGCTTGTCTTTTCTTCTCGTTCGTCTTTCGTCCTCTACAGAGNNAAAGAAGATGAGAAGCCCCTCTACAGAGTGAGAAGAAGAAGAAGAAAAACAAGATGGTCGCCGTTAGTTGCTAGCATGAATGTCTGTGTAGCTCATTCTTTCATAGATAGAGAGAAGATGAATAGATAGCCAAATGGATAGATAGAGAGATAGATAGAGAGATGAAGAGAAGAAAGACAAGAGAAGGGGATGTGTGTGTGTTAGATCTCGATTTTCTCAGGAGGCCACGTCTCGAACTTTTGACGTTTATGACGTAAGAATCTGAGGTGTTTGTCTTCTCCATAGAGGGGCTTCTCATCTTCTTTCTCTTCATTCGACAAGCCAGTGATAGGGGGGAAGTTGGCTAAGAGGCGAGTTAGCTGAACGTCCTTTTGCTCTAAGTTCAACATATCCCAGTAGCACCTACACCACACAGAAGAGGAGGAAATACATGCATGCAAAGCGATAGACAGAGAACTAGAGAGATAGACAAGAGCAAAGAGAGATAGACGATAGACACGGCTTGATAGACATAGATAACTGGACGTCTTCATTAAGAGAACCACAGACACGACTTCTCTCTCTCTCAGTGTGTCTACATATAGATACACTTAAGATAGATAGAGAGACATATAGATGGATAGAGAGAGAGACAGATAGACAGACATCTATGAAGAAGACGCGGAAACGTGGATAGGAGTGACCAACAATCGAAGGTCTTAGGCATTCCATGCAATAGACACGAAAACGTCTTTTCATCTATCTATCTACCTATCCAGAGATATATATATATATATAGAGAGAGAGATAGACTCCTTCACAGGCTCTCCTATATATACATATATAGATCTACCTACTTTCATGAATATTCTTCTGATACTAAAAGAGAGGAACGACTGCATGCCGTGCAAGAGAGTAAGGACAAATTGTCCTTTCTTTAGATCGATAGGGGGGCATGAGAAAACTCTTCAAACTCTCAATCCGCAGAAAAGTAGGGCTTTCACAAGAGGAGACACCTCATTCACTTCCTCCCCCTCACAACTCCCTGCCTCTCCTTCTTTCATTCTCTTCACTACCTTTCTCTCTCTCTCTCTCTTTACTCGGTTTCCTATCGAGATACATATATATACCTATATATAGATATAGATACATATATATCTATCTATACATATATATGTATGTACACGCAGGTAGGTAGACAGGAAGGAGACAGACAAGATAGATATTATAAAGAGACAGACATCTCTTTCTTTTCTTCTTTCTTCTTTTACCTGTGAATAGTAGCGACGTTCAATCCGAAGAGATTAAGAAGACGCTTTTTGCATGCAAGCCATCCAGATACCTTAGGACGCCCCGGGCCTGTTCAATCATACACACACACACATGCACATAGATATAGACGTGTATATATCAAAGGGGCGATGAACTTGGCTCACACACATGTGTATATCCATACAGATATTCAGGTGTATATACACTCCAATGTCACCACATGATAGCTAGGCTTATTTCCATCCTATTGTTACTATCTCAGTTCAAGCCATTCTGTTCTTTTTCTTCTTGTCCTAAATCTTTCTTATCCTTATCTACACCATCATAAAGAGAGAAAGGAGTGAAATACAAAAGAAAATCTACCGTTGATCCTCAGTGAAGATGAAGGAGAGAAAGATGGGCTTCCTAAAGAGCCGAGAATGAAATTCTTTGGACCGGCTTCAATGCTTACGTAGATTCTCTCTCTCTCTCACTCTTCCTGTCTCCGTGCCCTCTTCAAAGAGGAAGAGACAGAACTAAACACCTAGATGCTCTTCTTCGAACCCGTGCCAGTGTCTAGGCACCCTAGCTTGAAAAAGACCGGATGGCTGACTATACTGAAAGGACGTATATACATAAAGATCTACATTTCTCATTTTCTTTACATCTCTTTCCCCCTTGTATCTCTTCCATCCGACGACTATCAATCGGTCTTCTCTTTCTCTCTTTTCTTTAATCTTCTTTGATCTATTCTTCCCTCCATTTCCATGAGATACCCATCCACCCTCTCCAGTAGTGCCATAATCTCTATCTTCTCCTATTGTTCTCTCTTATCTCTTCTATCTTCTCTCGTTTCACATCTGGTCTCACCTAGAGGCATGAGGTAATCGTATTCAAGAGCGAGATTTCTTGAGCGAACGAGGTGGCCTACAAACCAGCAGTGCTGCTCGTCCCACTGTCTCCCAGCAGAGCAGTTGATCAAGGCGTCTCTTACGTACAGTCTTCTCAAAGACCCATCTACATCCACCTGAAGCATCTCACTTCCCTAGAGACAAAGAGGAAAAGAAAGAAAGAAAGAAAAAGAGATGAAAATAAGGACGAGGAGGGAAGGGATGCCTCATGTCGACAAGTCCGAGTAGATACACATACACACATACATACAAGTACACACAAGAAAACACGGGGTATCACGCATACACCTATATATATACATATATATATATATATAGAGAGAGCGTCATAGGCAGTATATAGTTCCACATGTATATATACATATCGGGCAGTATAGATTACCCACATATATATATATGTATATGTATGTAAATCTACATCTACATAGGTATATGTATACATGGGGGGTGAGTATGACTGAGCTGGGGGCTTGCAGGAGAGACAGGAGACGAAGTTCTTAAACACACGTATCCATTAACGAAAGGCAACTGTATGAAGGATTGATGACTATGATATACATACATGGCTATATACACCCTTACATATACACATACAGATATGTATATATGTATATGTATTGAAGCATACCTGAGATTGAGCATTGACGAGGACCTTATCAAGCCATGAGAGATGAAGATGCTGCTGATAGGGGAAAGGAACAGCCTTCTTAATCTCCACCTCTTTCTTCGGCTTCTCAACGTCCGTACAATAGAGTGTC
>NW_027162849.1:3151-3725 GCF_002600585.1 Cystoisospora suis
TATGTAAGTATCTATGTATGTATATACACGGATCATACACGCACAACAGAACAGAAAAGGAAATCTTGGTGTATGTACACCCGACATACCTTTGAGCAGGCGCGACGAAGAAAGAGAGGAAGAGCTCCTTCACCCGTCTGCGGATCAGCTCTGAAGGAAAGGCAAAAATCACAAAGACCGACGACTCGGGTGAAGAAAGCTGCAGTGTACGTACACCGCAAGATATCCAATCTGTACATACACCGACATGGTCATCATAATGGAGCTCCCTCCATAACTCGATCACCCAGAGAAAAAACACACGTATATACAGACACACATATATGTATACATACCTAGCCTATCTATATCTATCTATCTATCTCCATGTTTAGAGAGCTGAGAACGTCTCCCGGTGGAGTAATATGAGAGGAGGGGGTATCTTACAGATCGTAATCTCCTATGAGCGTGAGAGCGAAAGCTAAGCCTGTGTAATCGAAGGGAGTACATCCAATCTCATCATGTAAAGGCGTCAGTTGTTTTTCTCTACGAAAACGGAGAGGTGTAGCATGCGTGTCTTCTTCTTCTTCTTCTT
>NW_027162850.1:0-2137 GCF_002600585.1 Cystoisospora suis
GGGGGGGGGGGGCGGAAGCCGATTCACTTAGGCGTGGAAGAGTTTCTTCATGAAGAGAAGACGCCCGGACGACACCACGTTTCGTTGCAGCCGCTCCAAATAAGCCCCAATTGTCCTACTGCGGCAGAGAGGCGTGGTCGCTGAGAGGCGTGGGCCTGACGGACCGGCTAGCGACAACTAAGATTGGGGAAGGGGGGGGGAGGCCGAGCGAGGCCCCCTAGTGTCCAGAAAGCGCACCAAAGTAACTGCACCACTGCCACCTTCTGCGCGCGACACACAAGGACGTGTCACCCCGCTTCCGAACCGTGTATGCCCTCTCCATAGGCAGCGCTAGAAGCCTCGTTTGCCTGCCACCGTAGCTAGGCTAGCTGATCCTTTACGTCTGTAGAATGCGGGACAAGGCGTGTCCGTGGGTGTGGGCTGTTGCAAGTGGGCCGACACCATCTGGTACATTCTCTTTGTCAGTAAAGGGACGCCCGCTTTGTCCTCCACCGCCATCCCGTCTGGCTCAGAAACTTCAATACGTGCGTAGAAACAAAAACGGACTGAGAAAGGTAAAGCAAGCGCTTCGCAATAAACATAGTTTACTACACAGCCTCGCTGCATTGAGCACCTGATTGGTCTCCGAGAGCTGAGGAGAAAAGAGTTTCCGAAGAATCCGTGAACGTCTTGGAGGTTGAGGGAGGACCACTTCAGACTCAACAGCACGGCTGTCCAAAAGTCCGATGTTAGCAAGCTAACACAGACCAACGTTGCCGCCCTGACAATGCTACCTCGCGCGCGTTTGCTTCAGCTTGTGTAAAAGGCTAGGGAAGCCTACACCTTTCGAACGCGAAGGCCCCCTATTCCTCTTGCAAATTTGAGGGAACGGGGACTGGAAAATCTACTTGGAGTACTAACGTGCATCGCCCAAGCATGTATACGCAATGGACTGCATAATGTTTAGCCTGCACCTATCTTGGCAAGCAAACATTGACAGGCATCTACTTGTGCACACACAATGGCTGTGACGAGAAGTAGACGTGCACTTCACACTCTTGCGGCTATGTCGGTTTTTGCTTCTACACATCTGTAGTCTGTACGCATTACTACATGAAGGTGCCGCGGTACACGGAGTGTATACTTTTGTCGCGGCATTTATCATGTGTATACATGTACATGGGTGTATGACGTCTATTACTGAATCTGCAGGTAAAATTCCAGATACCTGAAAATGTTCATCGTCCAACCGTAACAAAGAGTTCATGCAGAGTTCTTTGGTTTGGGAATTCAGCTTTTCGTAACAAAGAGTACTTAACAAAATTAAGGAGTCGAACTGTTCCTGCCAGGCAAGTGCACTACAGGCGACCACTAGGTAACACTCTTGGCTTGTCGGCGCCAGGCTGGTCCGCCATTCCGTTCAGTACACCCGTTCTGCGGCCCCCAAGTCTTCGGCGGTAATCCGGCTACGACCACAACAGCTGCGAATGTGTACTGGCATCACGATCTCCTGGACAGCTCACGCTGTCCAGCAGCTTTCAGTGTTTGATGCTCGGGTGGATCAGTTACACCATGCGAGCGATTCTGTTTTAGATGGAAGGAAGACGTTGTTGTATGCGAGTCCAGGGAAAACTCTGAGGAGCAGGAAGAAGTTGTCAAAACTAACTCAGAATGCCGCCATTTGAAGACCACTGTCTAGGGTGTCTTTTCTCCTGTTTAGTGACGGATGACAGTCATTCTGGAGCTGTGTCTGACCGCATATGTTGCAGCGGGGAACGCCTCCCGCAGGCTGCAATCAAGAGGCAACACCAGGCAAGGACTCAGGGCACTGCATCCGTCCAAAAGACTACCTGTGTGTTGCCGTAAAATTTTTCTTTGACGACTGCCACTGTTCCATGGAAAGAATTTAAGCGGCGTTGACCAATCGAACACGCCTCCGCTAAGCAGGCTGACCGACGACAGGGTAGTAGGCTTGTTGAGCCCTGGATCGCCACCCGGTCATGAGGTTTGTCTCTAAAGCGGGTCGGCACTTCGGAAAGTGTCAGAAGTGTTTGCCCGGTTTCTCCAAGCATCGAGAGCGCAGCTTCCACGACCTCCCGCTGTCTTGTGTCCTTGGACGGGAGAGCTTCTTCTGGCGTGGAAGCTGCGCTCTCGATGC
>NW_027162851.1:0-479 GCF_002600585.1 Cystoisospora suis
TGGCCCAAACACAGGCAACGCCTGTGACTCCGTCGTGCTGACTCCACCATCCCCACCTGAAGCACCGACGCTGCTATCGCCAGCAGGCCGCGAAGGGTTCCTCGATCCAGGCCCAGTCTCGCGAGAGTTAGGTGTCGCCTCGGCCTCCGCGACCGTTCCTGTCGCACTAGCGCCCTCCTTCGAGACACTGCCAGTCCCCGCTTCAATACGACCAGACGTCGTCCCACTCGACTCCTTCCTCTCCACCTCCTCCAATTCCCCCCTCGCCTCAATCGCAGTCTGGGGCCCAAACACGGCAAGCAGAAACGACTCTGACGGCGCCTCGGAGGGCAAGGCACCACTCCGGGTTGGCGGACCACCGTCGAAACCTCCACCGCCGTTCAAAGCAAATCGACGCCTGAAAGCGGCTCCATCCGCTGCAGTGACCGTTCCCGTCTCACTCATACTTTCGTTCGGCTCGTTACCAATCCCACTCCCAA
>NW_027162852.1:0-273 GCF_002600585.1 Cystoisospora suis
CCTCTCCCGGGCTCTCGAGTGTCGTTCCCACTCCTACATACTCTCTCTGTTGTCTCTGGGTCTCCGTTAATGGACCTCGGTAGAATCTGCTTAAGAAGCCCCGTCTTCCTACAGGATACAGGGCTGTTTTCAATCGTCTCAAATCTGCTTCGTTATTCGACGTCTCTTCCAGGACGTCGGCGGAGGTTCCCTGCCACCCTGGAGTCTTCTCGACGTCTTCAGTGGTCTCCCGGACACTCTCTCCGTGACGTTTTCCTCTTCTTGCACTTCGTG
>NW_027162853.1:0-524 GCF_002600585.1 Cystoisospora suis
ACGGACTATGAGAGACAATCAGCCCACACCCAGCCGTGACATCACTCCTTCGGGACGCCGAAGCCGCCTTCGCGTAGTCTCTGGACACCAAGAATCGTTACAGTTCTTCGATAAGTGTCTTCAAGATCCGTTCCACATCAACAGTGGACTTCAATACGGACTCCTCCAATCTTCTTTGAGGAACTTATCCCGGGTAAACTATTGAACTCCCATACGAAGAAGAGGCAGGATTTCCCAAATCAGGTTCTCCATTAGCTTTAGTGAAGATAGGGTACGACAACGCGTCGTACTCCACCCCTAATCTCTCCACTTTGACCGGACCAAACATCGCTTTTTCCACTCTTCGGCTAATTCCTAAACTTCGTTCCTCCCGAACGACGTTCGTAGTTCCAGGTTCCACAACACCGGGTCCCCTCAGTTCCTGAGTTGGATCTTTCACAATCTCTCCACCCAATTCTGGTCGCTCCATCTTTCCTTCACAACGAAAAGTGAGCCGTCACTTTTTGTCAGGGCGGTTGCCCAGA
>NW_027162854.1:0-334 GCF_002600585.1 Cystoisospora suis
GAAAAACAGAGAGCAGTCCGGTAGAGTAAACCGCACGCTTTCCATGCAAAATAGGTATCAATGGAAAGCAAAACACATTTGCTATCCATTGAGCCACAACAGGCACGAAAAGAGTAGGGAAACACGCACGGGAACGACACCTCGGGCCCCCGGAAGCCGCAATGGCTCACGGCGGCCAGCTCACTCGCCGGTGAATTGAGCCGGTAAAAACACGGTTTCCACCCGATCCCGGGCAAGGAACCGTGCAAATTGACACAGAAATGCACATTAATGCACCTAGGAAACCCCACAGGCTGCGTCCGACGCGGAAGCAGAGGGAAAGTGTTAGAGCGAT
>NW_027162855.1:0-300 GCF_002600585.1 Cystoisospora suis
ACCAATACCTTCGGCGAAGAACCTAGAAAGTCGATCTAGCCTCTTCGGCGGCTAACTCGGCGTTCTGGCAGTCCAGTTCGTGTGCCGCACCTCCGGTGAGGGTGTCCCGTCCTTCTGACCCGTCTAAACTTTGCAGAGGGTTTCCCTGTCGTCGATTCTTTCCTGGTGCTCTTTGGGGCTCTATTGCCCGGACAGCGAGCAACTGATCTCTGCGCCCGCGGCATCTCGGGGGGTTGTACGTGTACCTTTGTACGCCTCTCGGGTCGCTCTGCCCACTAGAAGTCCTGCTTCGTGCTATTC
>NW_027162856.1:0-285 GCF_002600585.1 Cystoisospora suis
GCTAGCGTGTCATAAGTCTCCCACGTTTCTCCCATCTCACGGTCTTCCCCTTTCACGAGATACTGGTACTCTATCGTCCCGTCCCGCTTTCTTCGGTGGCGGCACTCTACCGCGTACGGATGGGTGTGTGGTTTGTCCGCCCGCCTCGCGCGGTCTCGGGCGCTTGAGGGCCCTGTCTCCACCGTGTCCGCGGGCCGGAAGTCGTAATCCAGTGCACGCGGGTACCGAGGCGCTTTGCACTTCCGTAGAAACGCAATATTTACATTACGATGCAAGCGCATCGAT
>NW_027162857.1:0-200 GCF_002600585.1 Cystoisospora suis
CATTCTCTGCTTTTTCTTCTCTTGCCCTGCTAGATGCGGTCGTATCTCCTCGAGAAAGAGAAGTCTCTCGAAGATGTTTAGCTTCAGTGTACGTACAGATTTCATGTCTCTCCATTTCCCTTCTCTCTGATAGAGAGACAGCAGGTTCCGTCTCTTCAGAAACCTCTGCTCTTCTCACTCTCTTCTCCTTCTCTGTCTCT
>NW_027162858.1:0-281 GCF_002600585.1 Cystoisospora suis
AGGCTAACGCAGCCTAGGGAACCCGTGGGGACCCCCCACGACTTCTGAGAGTTAAAGGAGATCGAGGGGAGTCGATTGCGCTAGGTTTCAGCTCCGCACGAGCGAAACTCGCAGCGCTATTTATATGTCCATGTTGGTGTTGAGTGTATATGCATAGTGGAATTCCACATGTGTGGCTGTGGGGCCCACAGGGGGAATGGGAGCCTACAAGTAGCACAGCTAGACAGAGGAAGAGAAGAGGTACCTAGGGGTATCCAGATTAGCTCCGTAACCCTTCTGGT
>NW_027162859.1:0-433 GCF_002600585.1 Cystoisospora suis
GAGCTCCTCTTTTCCTTTCTGTCCGTGTCGTTGCACTCCTTCCTTTCCCAATCCTCCACGCTTGCTATGGTGAATGGCGTATCTTCCCCTAATTTTCTTCTTTCCTTTTTCTTTCCTAGTATTTTTCCCGCGGTCGACTTCTTCTTCTCGGCTCCTTCCTTCGCCCTGCTCTCCTGGTCCCTCAGCTCCTCTTCTACGCTTGCTTTCCGGAAAGGGATCCGATCTTGCTCCCTCTTAGCCTTTAAAACTTCCTTAGGCATCCTCCTCCCTGGCTCTTGCGTCCAGGTCAACTTCCTGACCTCTTCCTCTTTTGGCTGTGCCCTTACTGGTTTTGTTACCTTAACCGGCTCCGCTCTTTCCTGCCTCCCTGCTGTCTGTTCTTCTTGGTGGAAGTTTAGATCGCCGCTCTCTAGGTTCCATCCCTGCACATACT
>NW_027162860.1:0-408 GCF_002600585.1 Cystoisospora suis
CAACACCGTACGCTAAGGTGACCGGACTCGGGTTTCCTATACGAAAGAAAGTACCGAATTAAGCAAGGATGAGCGGCTTCTTGTTCAAAAATTAAACACAATTCTCCAACGCAATAAAAGGCGACAATACTCCCAACAATAGTCTTCGTACGACACCGACATTCGTAGGCACTTCGCGGCAACACCGCCACTTACTCGGACCGCTGCTGACTTGCAGCCAAGCGACTTCGTAAGCTTTTCTAAACTGAATCAACAGAGAACAACTCGTCCTCAACTCGAAGTGACTAGAAGAACTGCTCTTTATCCGCAAAAGAGTATATTAATTTTTCTGTGTGTATTCATTATTCAGCCCCCCGGTCGCGCGTGGCTCCCTAAGGCTGGGCTGTGTGTGGGATCGCGTGCGGCGTG
>NW_027162861.1:0-257 GCF_002600585.1 Cystoisospora suis
TTCTTCTTCTTCGTTCTTCTTCTCCCCAACTTGAGAATTCGTTTCTTGATCTTTCGCTAACGTCTCTCTCAACTCACTCATCTTCTTTGTCTCTTTCATCTCTATCGCCAACTTCTCTTTCTCTTCGAAACCTTCTGAATTGTCTATCAGAGATGACACCTCCGGTCTGTCTACTGTGCGATCCGTAGAAGAAGAAGAAGTTTCCATAATGCTGCTCTTTTGCTTGTCTCTTACCATGAGAGATCGCCTTCCATATG
>NW_027162862.1:0-11401 GCF_002600585.1 Cystoisospora suis
TGCTACTATGTGGGGTATACTATCAATTTATTTTCATGCTATACTGAGTGTTTACCTATATGAAAAATAATCTATGAAAATTATTATGCTACTCTGTACGTGTTGTATTGCTCTAAGTTGTTTGCTGCGGTAGGCCGCGTCAGAGCGCGCAGTGCTCGGACACGTTCGGTCGGAACGAACCTCTGTCCTCGGGAGTCGCCTAGGGTCTCGGTGGAAACGAAGAACGGTCTCCGTCAAGCGACCGGTTCATCTCGGAGAGCTACCTGGATCTAACTAACTGTTCTCGCTTACGCGCATTAACTAAAACATACTTTCCTGCCCTCTGACTAAATTTCTCAAGTCCCCACAACTCTCTATCATTGTTTCAAAAATAGGTGCACGTCGATTGGGGGCTAGGCGCAAACCCGCAATCAATCAACTCGAGGTTGTCCAACCGAAAGAAAACTGCTTGAAGATACATCGAGTCTTTCGCACAAAACTTACGAATAATTCGTCTAGTACTTCACACGTCAAAAATATCCAACGAGTTAATAGGCATGTTCATACCAACGCACAACTTATTAGCTGTTCAGGGGACGCCCCTGATCGCTCCCTCGTGCCGCCCGCATAGCGTGAGAGGTGCACGGGGAAGCCGTGACGCGTTCCCGGACCTAGAAAAAAAATAACCTATCGAACTTGACGTTCGCGGCTACGCTCCCGTCGTAAGAAATAATTGATTACTCTAATATAATACGGTGACTGAATTACGTAAGGTAAGAGGCACGAAGCACTAAGCTATCGGCCTTAGAGAATACTAGGGTACTACTTAGCGAATATTCTGTTGTCTTGGCAACCCCCCTGACAACACTAGAGGCGCGGCAAGTTACTCAAGAGTAAAGCACTTCAGAATAGAGCGCTATTACAAGATAAAAGTTGGTTATATACTAGGATAGTAAATAATATAGCTAACTAGCACTAGCTACGCTAGTTAGCTAACATAGGTGTCTTAGCTAACTATGGATGAGACTAGCCCAGGCGGGTGACCCCCCGGAGAGACACCGCCACGCTCGGAAGTGAAAGAGGAATTAGCACCTCGGTGTGCTGACAGAGGACATAATTCTTAAGTTTTATGCGATTCTATTCCCTTTCCTTATAGTTCGAGAACTCAAGGACTCGCGGTTAATCATTCGATTGCGTGGAGAGTGCCGCCAGAGCGCAATGATTGTGGGGCGGAAGCGCGCAGACAGTTAGGAAGTTAACTGAGGCAAATTACTGAGAGAGGTATCTGGTAGACAAGGTGAAAGACAGAAATTCCCAATTCCTCTAGGAGGTCTAGACGTTGGTGCGTGCAGTGTAGGTAAAGAGTTAGTTTCCGGAGTGTAGCCTTGGGAGCGAACTCTGCGGTGGAACGAACTCTGCGCCGCTGGTTAGTTCGGGACAACGCCAGCCTGGGCAAACGTTAGGAAGTCGTGCTTTGCATAAGTTGGTCCTCATGTAAAAATATGAAGTTCCTGTGTGCGAGTGTACGGTGGTAGCTACACGAGAGCTTGCTTTCGTGCAAAGCTACGTGAGAGGAAAAGCTCACTCGAGCCTTCGCCGCAGAACGCTCTGTTATAGTTCGAAACTGGTGACCGAAGATGCCACCTCGCACACTGTCTCTCCGTCACAGTCTCTTTGGCGGAGCACAGCCTGCTCCCGTCCTCAACTTCTACCTTTCCCACAGCAGTCCGTCTTCCATACGCCCCGTAAAACAAGAGAGGTGTCCCTCCGTGTCTGTTCAAAGTGTTCGCCCGAGGGTGAGCTCTGGTCACTTGTTCACACCAGCTCCATGACCACGACTCAGCTACTCGAGGTGCCCAGCTTCCGGCAGTAAGCTTCTCACGCTGCTGGAAGCGTCCAAGGTGCCTATCCCAGGTCGGCCTTGGACGTGCGGTGGGACGGTGGCCTCCCGTTGGAACAGCCCGGCATTGTGGGCGCCGGGGTCGCTGTGAATGGCATTTCGTAGAAAGTCTCTGGTTAGCTATCCAAATGTACTTGTCGTGTCGAGGACTGCTAGCTACAACCGTAAGCACCTTTTCGACAATCGCCAGTGCCACGGATCGCTCGAACCGCCCCACAGTTTTGTCTGTTCAACGCCCGCAGACACTTTCCCATGCGAGAACACAAACGCACATAAGACGAATGTTTCCGGGGACGTTTGGAGCTCCACACTCGCTTCTGCCAATCACTGGCTCCCACCAGTTGTGGCGGCAGCTCCTACGCTGTCTCGTAGCACGTGCCTCAGTGCACCGCGCGACAGACTTTCGCACATAGAATTGATACAGGAAGAATCTACCTCTCCTCTTCCCTACTGCTCCACACCATGGCCGTCAGCAGCACTTTCGGACCGTGGCTGGAACTCTCGAGACGGACGCGCGGACAGACCAGACACTCCCTGCCTGGTTCGCGAGCTCAGTGCCTTCCCGGTATCGTAGTGGCCCGCTACAGCAGCGGGCGTCCCCAGCACTCTGCAGATCGCCGAGTCCTGCCGCATCCGGCAATACCTTTCATGGCGGTAAGAGGCAGGCACAGTTACTCTGCCGCTGCCCGGCAACAGGCACAAATAATTCAGGAATCGCTATTATAAATTCCGATGAGGATCATATCAGACATTCTCGGCGACCGTATCCGGCACAACAGTAGTCTCCCGGAATGTCTCATATTGCGGTAGCTGGCGAGTGAATCTCTAGGTGTCTCCTGGCCGGCAACCAACGAGGGCGTCGTTTCAGTGTCGCGGAGTGTAATGTTTCAAGATCTGGCTGTCGACAACGCGTCACAAGTAATACGATGTCAGATGAACGCTCGAGATGTCGTCGGGAATGAGTGTGGTAGCTCTCCTTTTCTCCCGAGTGCCGGCAGCGTCTGCCCGTTGTTCTCACCACCCCACGTGCCGTGACCCGACCCGAAACGAGCAGTCGAGGGCAGAATGCGTACCTGCCAGTACAGCCCCCTCCCCATCAGAAGCCAGCCATGCAGTGTGGTGGAAACCGGCTGGAATCTGCAGGGGGGGCTGGGTTCTACGAAAGTGCAACCGTTGTCACAGCGTGAGGGGATTACTCTTTTGCTGCGTCTTTGAAATACCAATCGGCATCCCCTCTCTTCGGAAATGTGGAGCCTTCCCTATTGCTCATCCATTTTGCAAAAGCGGGAGTCAGGACACTCTCAGGCGCTCTGCGACCGTGGACTGGCACTCCGATTGTTCCCTGCGGCGTGTTTGTATTGCTTCGGATTCCGCAGACTCTCGGTGACTGCGAGCGTGTTTTCATACGGTGAATACTTCGAAGCCTGTTTGCTTGACTAAGCTACGCAGCTGGTGTGAACTGCAGTACCAAACGTGCTGTGGCCTTGTCATGACACGAACGCGGCGCCAGGCCGACCTCCCCGATCCGGCCAAGACTCTCCTTCCTGTCACTGTTTCGTCTACTGCTACTTGGCCCACGTCCGCACTTGGGTCTGCTGAAGACGGACTTCACGGGGACTGCTGCTTTTTTAGCTGGCTCCGAAGACGGCCAGGCCTATAGCTCAGCCCAGGACATCAGGTCTCTCATGGTACACTGTCTCGTGTTGCACCAGCAGCCTTTTCTCTGCGTTCGCCGGTACGACTGCGTTCAGCTTGCTGAACACGCGAGCGAGTTCTGCTTTCTCTAGCAAAGCAGTGTCATCGAATAAAACACTGGGATATGCAGCGAGACCGAAGTGCTGTCCGGACTCGTGGCATTTGCGTTGTTGCTCTGCGCCGTGAACGTAAATATCTTCTCTCCACCGTTTTTTTGTGTCGAGGACGTTGGAACAAGTGAGCAGGGCAACTCAGCCGGCGTGCCGCTCGCGGGGCGTGTGCGGGGTGACGGTGAACCTCTTTGCCGGGTGCTATTTATTCTCCGCCGTGTGAGGTTGGAACCTTGAAGTTCGCAGCCCAGGAGCCGCCGTTAGGCCCCAGTTTGTTTTGACCGGCTTGCTGGGCGGCTACAGTGTGCGATAGTAGGCGGCAGGCTGGCGCCGTTTTTTTGGAGATTTGGCAGGAGCCTAGGGCGTCCATTTTGGGAGCCACTTCCTAAGGGGCCGAGATTGTCAGGCGGGAGAATGTGCCTGGTTCGCGTCGGCTGTGGTCGTGAACGCCTGCACGGCTTTCATAGTTCAGTTCGCTCCCCAGCAGCACCCTTTTTCGATGCTTTTTAAAAAGCATAGTGGGCCCTTCCTGGCCTTACCGGAAGAGCCTCAGTGTTGCATCGTCCCTCTCTGACCATACATCCGGTGAACCTTTCTTTCCCTGGTCTGCTTTCGTCAGTGTGATGCCCCGGCTAGCAAATCTCACTCTGAGGGGTATAAGTTTGAGGTGTAATTTTCCTCCGCACTTGTGTGACGTCCCTCTTCACTGACGTCTGACTGTCTCCTCTCTCTTTCTCCTGCATTCGCCTGGCTCCTCCGTCGGTGTCCCTTCTGTCGACCAGCCTCTCGTCTCTGCTTATTTTGGACTTCGTCGATGCGTTTCTTCCGCAAGCTGGTAAGAGGGGCGGCCTCGCCGTCCGAGGCGATAGGAGCCGAATCTGCGTCACCTGCTTTCAAAGAAGCGAAGGCAGAGGACGGGCCGGACGATAGCAGCACAACTCCGTCTTCCTTTTCGTCATCGCCATCTGTCCAGAACGATGCAGCTACAACAGCAGCCGCGGCGGGTGCCTCTTCTCCTTCTGTACTCTCCGCGTGTACATCCATGACGGTTTCCTCAGCCTGTCTGCAGAGTCTAGACAGAGGCAAGGTTTCGCCGGCGGCCCTGAAGGAGACTACGATGCAGTCAGAAAGCGTGGCCCCGTCTGCGACAGTGGGAAATGAATCTACAAAGGAGGAAGGCGGCTTCGGTGGAGCGTCTTCTTGCTCTTCGAGTTCAGGCGCGGTGGACACTCGGGAGAATGAGACAAAGAAAACTGCGTTGTTTGCTGCCGCGGAAGCTCGACAGTTGGGCTTCCTGCCAAGCGAGACGAGAAAAGGAGAAGGAGGGACCGTGTCGGACATCGCCTATGGGCAAGGATACCAGCCCTTGGTTTCGTCTGACACGGATCCTATCTTAGGAGGGGATCCAAGATGGTTACATGTGCTGAGTCCGCTTACTCCTGCAACGCTTCGGGCATTCGTTCGCACGCCGCCTCCGCCCTTCACGTCTGCTGTCGTGCCGCCGCCGCCGGCTGGTGTTCAGCATGGTGGTGCCGAAATCTACGTAACTTCGGCGGGGCGTCAGAATATGCTAGCAAAACCTGCTCCGCCCCCGCCTCGCGACATTAGCCCCCCCAAAAGTAAAGATGAACTGACGCGGAAGCTCGAGGAGATGTTCTCGCAGGCGAACCTACTTCGGGATCGGCTGCTGACGTCAAATATCAGACCGGGGGAGTGGACCATTGACCTCGATGCCTTGATCAAACATCCTTTGATTGAATCTTGGAGTATCACTATGCAGGAATTGGAGGAGGCGATAGGTAAATCGCGGGTACTCTCCGTGTGCAATAGAGTTGTGGAGGTAGGAAAAGGAGTAAGGACTGATGCAGATGTCCAGTTGGCGGGTTGTCCCGAGGAACTGATGAACGATGCACAGACTGGGGGGTCTCGGAGAACTGTTAACTGCGTATCACTGAGTGGCTTGCTTTCTGATTCGAGAAATACTCTCGTATTCAGGGACATGCCCGAAGACACTACGGAGGAGAGTTTGATTGCTTTTGTGCTTCAAGCCCCCGTGATGCGCGACTTGGTAGAGTCCGGAAAGAGGAGAGGGGCCGACGAGGGAATCAGGAAGCAGCAAGATGGGAAGACAGAACGGGATGACCGAGCCGAAGCCATTAAACGAGTAAAGCAGGAGGTCAACAATACATGGTTTGTCACTGTTGGGAGTGAAGATATCGCGCAGGAGGCGGCGCTATGGCTTCGCATGCAGAAATTTCAAGTCAGTGTCTGTAGAGAGAACGGGTGTGCACGAGGAACTGCTGTTGTGTCTGACCTCAAGGTCGTTGCCGCGGCTCACGACCGCGGCCTCGTTTTTACCAGCTGAACACTGGATACCCACATAAGCATTGCCCCGCTGTCTTTGACCTCGTGATCTCTAGTCCGTGGCTCTGTCTCAATCAGGGAGCTACCTCTCCGTAAAGAATAGGAACGGTTCGGGATTGGTGAATGGACAGGGCGGTAATTTTTGATGCTGATCGTGCGTTTGCGATTTGTCTTTGTCATTACTTTCCAGGATATGCCGGTCCGTGTGGGCATCAAAGCAACGCACTCTCTGCAGCAGATCCTGTCGACGCTACTTTCAAGCGAGGGGGAAGTCACGCCGTCGTCGCAGCAGCGTTCAGCCGCCCGATGTGATTCTGTGGCCCCGTGGAACTCCCAGTTGGCGAACTCTCTGGATGACCCCCGCCTTGCGCCTTTCAATCCAGCCCCTGTCCATCCGGCCATGCTCCCCCCCTTGGCAGGGTCACCGTCGCCTGTCCAGAGGCTGGGCTCATCTGACGGCCTCTCACCAACTGGTCTTTACCCCAGTCCCTACGTCTATTCGAATCTGCCTCCTCCGCGTATCTCTCGGTCACTTCTTCGAGCGTACAGGCCTTTCCCTCCACCGTGCCCCCCTGCTTTTGGAACGCCGTATAATGCAGCAGCCGGAAGTGTTGTGTCGAGACTAAGCTCCGAGAGGAGTATTTGTGGATTTCCGGGCGGAGGGCGCGCAACTGTAGGCCGCGTTCCTGCGCCTCCTTGTGACGTCGGCGCCGCCCCCTACGGAGCCCTGGGAACCCCCTATGACGTTTCCTGGGGGCCCTCATGTGGCCCTGCTGTCCGTCCTTTCTGGACTTCAACGGTTGCCTCGTGCGGCATAGGAGGGCCGTATGGCACCGCGACGCCTCAGGGGAAGACGGGCGCCCCCACCATGGACGAACTGCCCAACGGGTCGTATCATACGCTCTCCGAACCATTAGTAGGGACGGGTGCGGTTGACCCCGCTGAGGAGAGCGAGCAAGGACGACCAGCAGAGGAAGCAGGGACGTCGGGGAACAAGAGAAACAACCGTATTGGTAAGGGTCGTGAGGCAACGCACGTGCCGGAGAGTCGGGACCCAGTACACTCTCCGAGCTCATGTGTGGGAGAGGAGTTTTCTCCCGTGGCTGATACTTCAACCTTCTCAGCATCGTGCCCCGCTTTTGTACCAGGTAGTCGAGACTCGACAGCGTGGTCGCCTCTGCTTGATCCCATGTTGTACGGGCACTTCAATGAGAGCCTTTTGCCCGCCTACGGGACCGATGCGGGCTACATGTCCTGGGGGAACACGACAGCTATGCCAAACGTGCGAGAGTCTACAGCAGGAGTCAAACCGACGGGGGGGGGAACTGGAGGCAGAGGGGGCAGAGGAGGACGGGTCGGGATCGGTGCGAAATCGCCGCAACAGCAGGAGAAAGCGCAGACAGGCGTTAACCCGAAGGGCGGAGCTCTCGCGGATGCGAAACGAAGTGGCCAGATAGCGAGGCGAATCAAGGGGGGAAGAGGAGACGGCGAGCTGCCAGCTGGTAAGGCAGTCTAGCATGAAACGGTAAACCCGCGAGCGCCGCAGCTTGTGCATGATCGTACGCCGGTCTCTTCTCTGTGTGCGTCAGGCCTACGGCCATAATAATGTAGACGACCGGGGCTGGGCGGTTGTAGCCTTACGTAAGTGGCACAAGAGAGACCGGTGACGTTGGGAGAGACTGCTCTCGCTATTTGAGTGCGTGCACAACTGTGAGCTTCGCAGACAGGGTGAACAAGGCTTCCCTTGTACGCTGCGTTGTGACTGTGCGAAGTGCCTGAGGGGTCGCAAGGATATCTGAGACGTCAGTTCAGCGAGTCAGATCCCCTCTGTGACGGGTCAGTGACACGCGCTCGAAGTTATCGCGCGTGACGCCCTAACATGCTTTACTGCTTGCTCGCCGGTTGTTTTGTAGTGAAGCCACCGCTGTGGGGATAATGTAAATTTGCCCCGTGTGAACGACGGTTCACATGAGACGTGGGAGGTCCGTTCTTCTGTCGTAATCCGTCCAGCTCCCTTCCACGGAATCCGCTTAGCCGGCTCTGCTAGCGCTGTGCCGGGCTATTCAGTACTGCGTTTGGAGAAAAGGCTTTCACTCCCAATTCCGAGAAGTCCGCGTTCGCCTTCTGTGTTGCGATGTATCCGACGTATGCAGGCGCCCGGAATGACGGCTCGACGTCTGCAGACCGGAGATGCCTTGCTGGCCTGTCCCAGGCTGCTGTTACGGGTTGTACTACTACGCCGACGGCAACAGGTACAAGTCAGCACGTACCGCCGGCCGCACGCAGACGGGACCAAAAGAAGATGGGACGGTTCCTGAGGGCAGCGTAGCGCCGTGCCTAGTTCTGGCCATACGTGCATACCGTGTTGAGCCCGGTGGCTGTCGAAACCGTGATCCAGGGTTTTCGCCGGCCACCTGTCCGGCCAGTCGCTCAGTAGTTCACTTGCTTCAGGAATACGGTTTTTCATTCGCTCTGGATCTTTGCGCTGTAAAGACTGAAGCATAGTTATGGCACATGCGGCGTGCTACGACTTCTCAAGCAGGGGCAGTGTGTTGCAGATTGACTTGGCGGCCTGCAGCTTGGGCCCGCTTGCTTTTTCCTGGACTGCCCCCCCAAAGCCCGGACAACACAGCTCGGCGCTTTTGCCGACGACTCCCTAATTACCCCTTCACGCGTGTTCGCCAGTGCTTTTTGGTTCTCCGTTTTGCATGCTATTTTTCTGACGAAACCTCCGCTGTCACACGTAGCGAACTCACATGTGCACGGCGTCTCGGTCCGGTTTCCCGCAAATGAAGAATGCGGGGGTTGCTCTGGTGAGGCCTTTTTGGATTTCTGTCGAACGTATGTCTGTTGGGCGTCACGCGCACTGGTACCGTCTTCAGGCTTCTGTGTGAGAAGCACAGGAGTGGGTCTCGGCAGGTGTCCTCTGATAAGACGATGCAGTCACTTGGGTGTTCCAGTGTGTCATCCGGTCTCGTCTTCGTTGAGGTGGGGCAGCGTCTCAGGTTCCTGTGTCTGTCCTTGCCTTGATCAGCTTCTCGGAATTATACTTCGTCCCAGATTGTAAACATCTGCAAGAAGCTGGAGGCCGAGCATCCGAACGGCTTGGAAACGCCGCAAGACGTTAGAGATTTGCGGGTGAGTGCCACTGTCTTGTTTGGACAGCTTCCCGAGCATACAGCGGAGAGGAACTCTGTTCGTTTTTAGTGGGTAGTCTCTTGGTTTGTTGCTGGGTCTCATTCACTGGATGTTCAGCGTCGCTTGGAGTGTACGAGCTTTGTACAATTGGGAGACTGTATCAGTTCCCGAGGCGCTCGTACCTTTTTGGTTTGCTGACGGAGGTCCGTCAGCGTTCCGTAGCACGCTCGTGTACAGCTTGACTGCGTTGTTTTCTCTGCCACGCCCTTTGCCGCGGGAACTTGCAAGAATTTCATGCTGTCGTACTACCCTTTGTTTTACAGGACGTCGGCTGCGCGTTGGCGCGTGACTTTCCGCTGCAAGGAGCGGCCTGCTGGGCAACGACCACAGCTCGCGATCGTCAGCGGCCGGCGCCCATCACTTCAAACGATGCGTACTCTGCGCAGGTCGGGTTTCAGCATTCGTTTGGTCGATGCCGTTGTACTGAGAGGCGTAGCCAGAGACGCAGGGGATGAAACTATGGCGGACTGCCATAAACGGACCGGCCGGGAACTGTCACGGCCACGCAAACTGCGGCAGCACCGCACAAGTGTGGACTGAGTTCAGATGGGCCTCGGTTGGGCGCCCCTCCCCTTGTATCAAGACGTCCGAATTTCCTATGGAGGGCAAGCCAAACTGTCTACTATTCCAGGCTGTTGCCGGTTGCCCGTGCTGTCCGGGCTTCATGATTTCGCGGGCCAGCGGATGACGTCCTTTGCCGTCGCCCGCGTACACCGAGGCGTGTTGCTGTTCAGACCCGTTTTGGAGTTCAGGGAGGGAATGCTGGGGGCACGCTGACTTCTTTGTGAGCGTAGGAGCTGCACTGGCGTAGACTTGCAGCGACGGCCGGCCTGCTTTCTATTCTCGCTGTCCGGAAGCCGCCGAAGCGGCTTCCGGACAGCGAGCTTCCGCCGGTTGGATGAGTCGCGGTCGGCTGTTGAAACTCCAGCGTTTTTGTACCGCTTGCTTGCATGGAAGCCTCATTCCCAGCAGTCAGCATCTTGCAGCCAACTGGAAAAAGGAATTGTTGTGTGAAGCCAGGCTACACAGTTTGTCACTCTTGCCCAGTTCGACAGTGGCACTCAGCTTTGTTGCAATCACGCAGTACTTCTGGCGTCGACGCGCCCCGCCTCCGTAGGATCGGTGATTGGGGTCAGGCAGTGGCGCTTCGCGCGCCGCCCGCCTGACCCAAACCACTAGTGTTTACTGAAGCGGAAGTCCAGCGTCTCGCTAGACGGGAAAAATATAGGCTGTCAGACGATACTCCCTTGTGTAGTCTGTTTCCTTGTCCTTACTGTCCAGGCAGCAGAGAAGACTGGGTGCCTCATAGGGCCACGTCGGGGCGGGTGCCCGAAAGGCGGCCGAGGCGAGGCTGTGATGGGGAAGAGCGTGTCAGCGGTTTCGAGCTGAAGCTAGTCGTTCACCGAAGCCGGGGATGACCTGATGAGGTCGTCCTCGGCTTCGGTTTGGCGGTAAATACGAGCTCTCCAGAGCTCGCGGTTCTTGCGTGGCTTGGAAGAGCTTCGGTGCCCCGTTTGTTGTTCTACAAGACGTCGGGGTTTTCTGGGAGGCGGTGCAGCGCAGGTTCTGACTGTCAGCCCCGAAGCGAGTTTCTTGGGGCTGTAAAACTGGAGATGTCGCGCTGGTACGGCGATATCTTCAGCTATAATGCGGGGATGCACACCAGAGGGGCGACTACACGTGTGCAACTGCACCAGTGGTTTTCTATGAGCATGAACTCGCGTCCACACGAGCTGCGTGCTACTTCACGCAGCTGCGTCGTTCACCCCGCTCGATGCGAGCTGGTAATGTGCGTGGTGCAAAGTCATAGACTCCGTCAGCTTTAAGTAGTCGCGGCAGGCCTCGGCGGTCCACATCCCGGATTCCTTAGAGTCTCGAATGCGAGTGTCACACGTAGTCTTCCTATTTTTTGACTGTTTGCTTTTTTTTTCGGCTCGGCGGGCTGCACGGGGAACGAGAAGACAGCTGCCGCCGTGAACTTGGCGTCGGCTTTCGTGAAAAGCAACCCGAGCCTCCTGCGGCTGTCACTTGTGTAATTCACTTCTTGCCACAGTCGCTGTTCCATAGTTTGTTGTCCTTTTTTAGCGAGGGTCCCAAGCACGCTGCGGATCTTCGGTGTCTTCTGTTGATGTCTGAGAACTCCTCCTGTTTGCTC
>NW_027162863.1:0-325 GCF_002600585.1 Cystoisospora suis
AGAAGCAAAAGAGAAGAGAACAAGAGGAAGGCGGGAAGAAAAAGACGAAGAAGAAGGGACGAGTAAACACCCAACCTCAGTCGACCAAAAGGGTAGTGAAGAAAGGGCAAGAAGGATGGAAGAAAGACTAACACGGGAAGAAGAACCGATCCGAATGGCCACCGTAGTAGAAGAAATCACTGGAGAAAAGCCAAGCGAACCCCCATTATCCAGAAGGAGGTCATGCACGACGAGACTTGGAGGGGGACAAATCGAAGTAACCTCTTTAAAAGAAATTAGGAGGGAAATCCAAAGAAATCAATCGAATATATTGGGTTCATTAAGG
>NW_027162864.1:0-1285 GCF_002600585.1 Cystoisospora suis
GCGAGAGAGAGACTGTGAAAAGAAGGAGAGTCGTCTTGCTACACATTCTTTTCGTTCTTCTCTTATCATTCTTACGGGGAGCATGTTTCTCATCTTCTCATGAAGTTCTTCTTTACCCTCGGGTGTATAGAGAACGTCTCATCTCCCGTTGTCCTGGGCTTACCTATTTGCATACCTCCTCTTCGTTCTTCTTCTTTCAGCTCAAGGAAGCCCAGGAGGTAGGACTTCTACGACTCCTCAGCAACAGGGTCTACAGCAACCTTATCCTCTGGGTGTAGCTACACACCACCCATCTGGAGTTTTTTTTCTCCGGCTTATCCCTGAAGAACAAACACAATTAGTTCCAGAAAGCGGCCGAGAAGAAGTGACGGCAACAGAACGAGTCGAAGATGCAGGGATGGACCGTCAAAGCCCTGGCCATTCGCTGACTTCGCCCTCTTCAATACCAACTCCTGACTCTATCATCGCGCCCACACTATCCCGAACTACTCCCAGTCCTCTCGATTTGTCTATCCAAAAGAGGGCACCCGGGGGAGCACAAGAGGCAGACGTAGTGATCGTGGAAGAACCGCCAGATTCAGATGTAGAAGGAGAAGAAAAAGGAGTTCGTGAAGAACTGCTTCCGAGTGAGATTCTCAAGAAAGTTGGAGGTTCTTCTTCATTCTTCTCTCCTTTAGCTAGTCCGTTCAAGGCTGGCCTTGGTAGACANNAGCTAGTCCGTTCAAGGTCGTTGTATGTCGTTGGCTTGCCGAACGTGGAGAGGGAAAAGGTGGGGGTTGGTGTGTGTATGGATCTATGTATATACATGAGTAGAGGTCATCGTTGCGAAGACACATGTCTCTGGAAATGCGTGTGTCTCCATGGTGAAGAGAGGACGGTGATAGTGCTGCATAGGATGTTCGGAGTAGAGAGGAAGGTAAGCAGAAGTCTACACTAGATAAGATCTCTAGGGGGGGGATTCCAGCCCTCCTCGCTCTCTTCGAGAGAAACACCAGAAAAGAGAGAGAAATAGTAAAGGAAACAGACACCTTCAGAGGCTAAAGGGAGACTCGTTGCACGATAGAAAGAGAGGGCTATCATAACTCTGACGTGTTTGATGACAAGGCGATCAAAACACATCGGCTGTCCGTCTTCCCATTCTCTTGTGTCGCCGGCAACACGTGAGAACCCACAGCATCGTTTATCTTCTCTAGGAGCTTGCAGTCCAGCGTCAGACACTTCCCCTTTGTCGTCCGTCTCATGTTTCGTACTCCGTTCTTCTTCACATTGCCTGTTTGGCCTCCCC
>NW_027162865.1:0-6155 GCF_002600585.1 Cystoisospora suis
GCACCTGACGATCTACAGCTCCTGAAAGAAGCGAACGCTGGCGAGGACGCAGCGCTTGAAGGCGCGGGGGTAGTGTAATGAGTGCGTGATGACTATGTGTGGGCCACGCATACGTGACAGTAAGCTGTGTGCTTCAGCCGTCGAGCAACGTATGTCGCGCCCGCCGGGCGCTGTGCTATATGGAATGCGCGCCCTACGGGGGCAAGTGTCGTGCAGGCCCCGAGCGGTCGCGGGGGAGCCGGAGACGAACGGACTTGTACAGTAATAATCCTTTACAGACATGTCATGGTTCTGCCGCTCCACTGGGGAGGCGGCACTGAGAACGTGTCTCTTCCCGGTCCGAGTGGAAGCTGCTATAGAGAGAGAACACGAGGTCTTCTCTTTGAGAAAGAAGAGCACAAGCTACTTGCTGCTCCCGAGCTCGCCGTTTGTTGGCCTCGTTGTTTTGCCTGAGTAAAGGAAACGTTAAGTGTTCTCGCAGCTGTTGCGGGTCAAGAGTGGAGCGCGGTTGTTGCCGATCGTGCGGGGCGTGGCGCAGCCCCAGCCTACCTTTAGTGGAACAAAGTCGCGTTTAACGGTGTCATCTCGCGTGATTTCTTGAGGTCTGACAAACTAGGACTGGCTCAATCTATTTTCCGACGCAACCAGCGTGGTCGCTCGGTAATGACAGGTCACTACAGGTAGCTGACATTGTTACATGGCAAAACTGTAAACTACTTCAGGGCAGCCAGTGCTGGCTCGCCAGGTCACAGACTTCAGTCAGGCAGGTGATGTAACGAATGGACCTGGTTCCGCCAGACTGGGCCGCGTGTCTCAGTGACAGCTGAGAGCGACCCGGATTGCCGGCCGCACTATCGGAGTCGTGGTTCTCGCCGTCCATCTTTATTGTGCTGTCCGTGGACAAAGAGATCCAGCGCATCCGTGCTTGTTTGCGTAAGGAGAGATAGCACTTTTCAAAGTTTCACCGTCGGCTTCGGAATGGTCCTTTCTGACGATGCTGTGCCGCCATGGCTTGAATACACTGTCTGCCGACTACACCAAGGTGTCAAGGTGTTGCCATGGTAATAGTCATCTCGGAAACTAACTGGCGTTGGCGCGCCCGCTGACCCATGCATGCCGGGACCGAAAGAAAAAAGACGAGATTCTGTTATGGTTGAGCGAAGTACGACTCACATGTACAGAAGAACGGAGAGCTGCGGGAGTCCCAGAATAGTGAATCAGTATCGCACGCTCCGGGCCTCAGGTACGACTGCGAAAAGATGCACTGTTCGGACGTGTAAACGAATGCAACCCTCCAGGCAGATGCATTGTTCAAAGGTGCCGTCAGTGAACGAGTAGGATGTCGTCCGTCTTTTTTAAGAATCGCTGGTCTTATTGCACGTTTGTTAGTCTTGGTGCCTCTCTATCGGTCAGCTCATTTTATCCGCTCTCACCTGCTTTCAGTGTCGTCCCGTGAGGGATTGTGAGGTCCCACTTGTGGATGAAAGTCATGCGGTTTTGTGTACTGTGGACAGCTTCTCCCCGGCGGATCTTAGTTGCTTCATCTATTGACATAGATCGGATCTTATGACATCTTCTAATGCAGAACCGACATGAGTCACCACTGCTGGACCCTAGCGGCCGCGATTCCGTTCAGCTGGGGCTCAGGCAGTTTCCACTGAACCAGCTCCAACGCATGAGCCCCCTGTGATTTCCGGGCCCTGCCAGGTTCTTCTGCCGCTTTTCATCCGCACTACCCTGCTATAGTAACTCAGTCCCACTGTTAGCGCTGAATCTTTCCCGAGGGAGTCAGCTGCGGCACACATCAGGCTCAAGTCCGTCGGCAAGGTCTGCGGGGCATCCAACCGGTGACTTTCGTGTACACCTCACCAGTGGTGCCTTTCTGTCTCTGCACCCCCCGCCCCCGCCGCCCTATGTTTACATACCAGTATCTAGACTGGTGAAACCCAGCCGCAACAAGTACTGCACCCTTCTTTTTCCCCCCGTATGAAACCAGTCGAGCGTGCCGGCGTAGCGCAAACACCGGTTAGCTTCCGTCCTGCCCTGCGTTCTGGTGCTTCGGCGCTGCTCTTTCTACCACGAAGGGGGGGATGGACGAGAGGCTCCGAAACACAACTGTGGCTTCCTTCGCGTACGAGTGTGGACTGCCTGTGTCGGGTCGGCACCCAGGCTTAGTACGAGGCGACTACACATTTAATGACATCCAGGCACTCGCCCAGAGGAACGGGGGTGGTACTTCGAGCACACGCCTGGGACGCTACGTCGTTGCCGCCGCTGTCGCGCATTAGGGATACCCAGTGCCGGAGTCCCAGCTAGCATGGTCTAGAAACCCTCGCGTGGACAAGACTCAGAATTTTCTTTCTCGAGGCTATACAGCCGACAAGGCGTACAAGCCAGCCAGACTGTCCGCTCTTTCTGGATCTCTGTGTTCGTCGTCCCCGGTGCCACGTCAGGCAGCAATGAGGGACGCGGCAGAAGGCGAGCGCACGCTAGAGGCGCGACCGCCTGTGTCGCTTCTCGTCCGGAATCTCAGCTACAACGTGAACCCCCTTGTGAGTCGATAAGCACCACCCAGCGGTACAGGTTCACTTACCGCTGATGGCTAAGCGTATGAGAGCACCACGCGACTTTAATAAAGCTGGCCCAAGTCTTGTTTGTATCCACTAGGCTAATTTTCTTCATGAGATTCTGGAGAAGGGGGGGGCCGCCACCGCCGCTGATGAAACGTGGCTCACGGAACTAGTGGAAAAACCACTAACAACTTCGTACCATGCTGAGAGTAAAGATCTCCTGTGGGTATCTTTGCCGGCACAGGCTTCTGGCTGCCCCGAAAGTCCACACGTTATTGTCAAAACCATCGGGGGTCATAACTGCACTACGGATACGCCTTGGTGTGCTCCAGCTTAGCTTGATAGCGCCTCCTGCTCACGTTTATTTTGACTGCAGTCCACCCGTACAGGACTGAGTAGCATGTGCTCTTGTGCGCCCGTTCACGACGGTGGGACGCAAACGCGGCAAAACGGTACGCTGGTGGTAGAGGCATTAGATGCATCTGTTTGTATCTCGGTGGTTTCGATTACTGCAGTTTATCTAGGACACCGCCTTAGCCGCGACAGCACCAGGACACGCAACTGTCCTGTGCACGTAGGTGGGGTATCGGAGTATTGCAAAACAAGCACACCCGTCCGACACTAGGCAAGCGTAGCCAAGCCGTGCCACTCCTATGCTTGTTACCGTGGTTGCTATGGCAGTCGAAGGCGCTGTGCAAAGTAGAAGCACACTCACATTTGGCCGTGTTAGCGCACTCACAGCTCGATGCTGGTAGGGGAGCCGCCCAGCGTCTCCCGATACTTGGGCACTTGGGAACATCTAGGAGCAGATCGGCGTGCCTTTGGGGTGTTTTCATGTATGGTTCAAAACAGCGTTGATGAGTCTGACGCAGAGACAGGGCAGATGTACCAACGCGTGTATGGGGTCGCGGCCCCCTAGCCTCAAATGTCAGTAGCAAATACGGTTGGGCACAGAAAGTCCCCCTGCTGGTTGCAGTGGCATCTCACGGAAAGTCGCGTGAGGATAGTCCCATGGTGAGCAGCGTAAGAGTGAGAAGCTCGCTCCCTCGGTCTATCTGCGCGCGGGCACAGCTGCACGCGGCCCAGTGGGCACCGGTTTTACAATTCTAAGCTTAACGCAGAGTGCCAGAACAGATTCTCGAGTGAATTTGGTCATAACCGTGTACAAGAATTTTTGCAAGACAGGGAGATAGGAGTCCACCTGGAAACAAGTGAGTGCCGGATTTAGACACCGGCGGGGCTGGAGAGCCGGACAGGGCGGGGCTGGAGAGGGGTGCTCAAAAGGTCCTTTGTCGTTGAGGATGCAGGTTCAACTCATCTCAAGTGTTCGAAACTGGATGCCGGTCTGCGGAATTCAGGTTTGCTGTAGCACTCCTTTCGTGGCGGCGCGCGGATCCTGTCTCCATGTGTTTCAAAAGCACTCAGTCCGTCAAGTCGCGCAACCATTTCAAGCGCACGCCTGCAAAACCATGAATGAGTGTCGCTTACACTCGAAGTCCGGCGCGTGTTTGGGTGCAGGACGTCAGGAAAGCGTTCGGAGCATTCGGTCCAATCCGCGATGTGTACCTTCCCTTGGACTACCATACGGGAGAGCCTCGCGGCTTCGGTTTTGTGGAGTTCGAGTCCAGCCAAGATGCCTGTGAGGCAATGAGTTACATGCACAACACAGAGCTTAAGGGCTCTACAATTCAGGTCACCATTGCCAAAAAGGGCCGCTCCGACCCCAGGCAGATGGTAGGTGTTGCTGCGGTGGACGGTGAGCACCACTGGGATGCGCTGGTTGACTATCCTCGCCAGTGGTGCAGCCACATGTTGAACGTATTTGAAACAAAGGAGACTTGTCCTTTAGAAGGGCCTCACACACACACTGAGCCGGCGTTGCCAGTTCCTGTTTTAAGATGAAGGAGTGTGCCACATTCTTGGGTCATACGTAACTCAAAACGCCATGCACGTAACCCTTCTTCGATCCTAGGCCCTCAGCTCGCCAAGCAAACTGATGAAGGAACAAGCACCCAGTGTCCTGACTGCAGTGCCTCACCCTCAGGGCCTCAGTACTAACCTGACGCCCCACGGCACTGCCGGCTCCCCGGCGGTTCGGGCCCTGCTCGCAGCCAGTATGGGGCCCACGTCACTAGCCCTACTCCGTGCGCATGATTAATCTGTGTACCCAGGCCCTTGGGCGGTCTTCGAAACTGCCTGCTCTTATTTCGCTGTTATCAAGGCAGACGACATTGGCAAGTGGGGCCTTCCATCTAAGTTCTAACCATTAGGAGCAGCGGGAGCAGAGAGGCTCCCGAACGTCACTCTCTGCCACCGTTCAAGTCGCGGCCCAATCGATATGCCGCGCGTACCTGGCCTCGTGCCGGGAAGAACTCTTTTTAGCTCGCTTTTGGGCCTAGCAACTACCCCAGAGGTCTCAGCGTGCTTGTCCTTCTGGACCTTCAACAATGCATTTCTTCCTGGGGTTCACTGTCGGAAGGAGCAGCAGGCCAGCGAAGCAGCGCATTCCAGTCCAGCTCCTTTTCAATCAGAATCTCTGTATGGCGCTCCGAGCATGCAATACAGCCTACTCCACCTGGCTCTGCTCTTGCTGTGCCCGCAGAGGCGCAGAGAGCTTCGCAACGACTTCGAGAGAGGCAGAATTAAACGAGCAGAAAGGCAAGAGCGCTGCGACGACTACCGTAGTCAGACACACCGAAATAGAGTCCGCGGCAGGGACCGAGGCTGTCGAAGAGACGATTGGGCTGCCTCCCGCCAACGAGAGAGAACCTTAAGCCGGGAAGGAAGCAGAGGACGAAGCAGTCCTCGGTAAGGCGGAGCTTCTTTATACACACCGCCGCACATGCTCCCTCCCACGAGTTCGAGTGCTTCTGCGGAAGACCGGCTCTCAATTCGTTAAGAAGCTGCCGCGTGACATCAGTGCCATTTTCAACTTCCGGAGATGACGATCAGAGCAGACACCCCTGGCAGACTCAAATCTGGGGACTGTTTGTGCCGCTGGCACGCATGGCGTCCGTCGCCGGCTGTCCAACACACCTGCTACACACGTCTGACCCTGGAAATGCCTTTTCGGAGATGCGACGTTTAATAAGAAGTTGCCCTGCTCAAAAGAGCCGCCCGTCATATGGAGAGCTGTCCCATTTGCAATTTGAACACCTCTGCAGATATCGCGGCAGTCAGTCGTTCCAACGTACGCGCCGTTCAGCTTCTAGGAGCAGGAGTACGTCATACGCTCGGCGAGTTAGCGAGTAAGAATTGGGCTGGCCGTAGCCCCATGCTTCGTGCAAGCAGCGGTGCTGCGCGGGCCTTGCAGTTTCTGTTACGCGTTGATCAGCCGTTTTACCACTGACAAAGCTCCAGTTCGGCTCCTAGTGCATCCGCGGCGTACTTTCCGCCCTACTAAAGCTGAGCTTTCGCTACGCGGCTCTCGTAGACCTTTGACCAGGTCACTCGCGTGCTGCAGCTTGATTGCCGAGCCTAGAAGAAGTGTTTTCGGGGGCGCTGTTGTTTGTCAGTTCATTCGAAAAGCAGCTTTTGTGCACTATGTGCCTTGAGGGCCACGGCACAAAAGCTGCTTTTCGAATG
>NW_027162866.1:0-3412 GCF_002600585.1 Cystoisospora suis
CAAGAAGAAAGAAAAGAAGAAATCCCGAAAAAGAGATGAGAAAGAATGAAAGAGATAAGAAAGAAGAGAAGAGATATGAACGTGGAGTTTATCTGTCTCTCTCTCTCTGTCTCTGTGTCTGTCTGTCTCTGTCTCTCTTTTTGGTGTCTCTTTCTGCGAGGGCTTTTTGATTCACGAGGACTCTCCAATGCAATTCCGAGAAGAAAAAAAGCAAAAGAGAAAGAGAGAGAAATCGACGAAAAGAAGGAGAAGATTTCAATGTCTTTTCCGAAGAAGAAGAGAATGAAGGAGGAGGAGAGAGTGGAGATTTCTCTGCTTTCCAAAGACACAAAGACACCTTGCCCTTCCCTCTCCCCTCTCTCTCACACACAACCCTAGAAAAGATTTCGAAGCAAAAAGAAAAGGTCGCTCTGTCTCAGCGCAAGACACTAAAGACGAGAGAGATAGACATAAATAGATAGATTAGAGATAGGCAAATAAAGATAAATAAAGATAGATAGATAGATAAAGGTAGACAGATCAAAGATAGATGGAGGGATACCCGAACGGCTACATATAAAGGCAACTCTGCGTATGTGTATTTTTTGTCGAGTTGAGGTGTATATACACATCTCTGTATACAGACTACCTGTCTGTGTCTATCTATGTATCTATATCTTGATTTATCTATCTGTATGTTTCTATCATTCTAGCTTTGTCCTTTGTGTAAAAAAGAAAAAGACTGGAGAAAGAGAGAGAAAGTGTGTCTCTTTCTCTCTTTTCTTATCTGTATCTTTCTTCTTTTCTTTCCTTGGCGTTCTTTTTCTACCTTTCTCTCTCTCTCTCTCTTTCTTTCGCCTTCATTCTTTAACTTTTCTTGTGTGTGTGTGTCTTCCTACGTTGAGAAAAGAGAGGTGGAATTGATATACTTATTCTCTTCTTCTTTCTTGTCATAAAAGGAAAGAAAGAGACGGGAGCGAGGGATTCCCGTCAGATGAGTTTAGGGTTTAGGATGGATCTATCTCGATTGCTTTCGATCTCTATCGATGTTTTTCTCAAGTCGATTGTTGTCTTTCATGGGCATCGATACTTGTGTGTAAATATGCATCGATACATCTCGATATTGAGCTAGCTAGCTAGCTAGACATGGCATTTGTCTCACTCCACCAGACCTCACCTCAGCCTACCGCGATGGATGTTTCTTTTGGTCTCTCCTTCTTCTTCCTCTTGTGGAATTCCTCAAGGGCTTTCTCCATGACTTTCTCATTATATACATATCTATACATCTATTTATGTAGTCTATAC
Source organism: Cystoisospora suis (assembly GCF_002600585.1). Lineage (NCBI taxonomy): Eukaryota > Apicomplexa > Conoidasida > Eucoccidiorida > Sarcocystidae > Cystoisospora > Cystoisospora suis. Next base: position 1,285 of record NW_027162866.1, read on the forward strand.
ATCTATATATGTAGTCTATACATCTATATGTGTAGTATATGCATCTATACATGTGGTCTATATATCTCTATGTGCATAGATATATTCATATATCTACTGTCTGCCTGTCTTTCTCTCATTCTTTCTTTGTATGTTTTGTCGAAGGCGAGGGAGACCATCCCCCGCCCGTCGATTGTTTCGGGTTTGCTTTTTTATCTCCTTGTAATCCGACCCTCCCTCTTCTTCTCTTCTCCGATCAAAAGGCGATCATGAAAATAGCAAAAAAGAAAGAAAGAAGAAAAGAAAGAAAGTGCTCTTATCTCTAGGGAGAGATAAGCGCACTTTCTTTTTACAAGTGGATAGATCGATCGACCAATTGATGGATCGTCAAGATGTCTTTTCTCCAGACTTGTTAAGAAATGCCATTCGAAGCCACTTCTTCTTCCCTCCTACACACACCTTATCCCCCCCTATTATCCTCGTCACTTCATCTCTCAACATAAGAGAAAAAAGAAAACTAATACGTCGTGAGAATGCTTACCATCCATCAACAATACACACACACATGTACAGACATCTCTCCCTATATATATATTTATATCCCTATATATATATATATATTCCTATATATATATGTGGAAACGGTATAGGGTGGAGAGATAGAGAGATAGATGTCTCTCTGGCGAGAAAGAGAGAGAGACAGATATGTGTAGGGGAGGAGATAGCTTTGTGTGTGGGGTTGGTAGTTCATGCGTCATACTCCTGACTTTCTCCACCGGCAGCAGCAGTAGTAGTAAGGGGGGAGAAGAGCAAGAAGAAAAGAAAGAAGAGAGAGAGAAGAGAGACACCTTCATTCCTTTAAATACGTGGATAGACTCATAGAGCTGATAAGAAGAGAGACATGAGAAAAGAGAGAGAGAGAAGATACACCCCGTCGATGACCTACAAGACACACCAAAAAATTATGAAACAATCGTCATACCTATAGACATACCTATATACATATATATCATATATATATATATATCATATATATATATATATATATGTATCATAGAAGAAGACGTCTATTCATATAGGCATATGCTGGCAGTAAATATATATATATATATAAACGTGTATACATAGATATGTAGATATATATATATATATCTCCAAAGTGGTAGAGGTCGACCGAAGTGGATCTCGATCATTAGAAGAAGAACGCGAGGAAGTCTTCGAAAAGACACTCTCTGTCTGTCTATCTTTCTTTCTTTATCTCCTTTCTTTTTCCTCTCTTTTCCTTTATTCTTCTTTTCTTTCTTCCTTCGTTTCTCACCTCTTTAGCTATCTTGAAGAGTCGGAAAGAAGAATGCCTCTATCTGTCTCTCTCTTTCTCCCTCTCTCTTCTTTTCTTCTTTGGCGCCTTCAGTCGCTTTCGTAGAAAGTACTTTACTACGAGAAGAAAGTGGCTGGCTATGAAGAAGAAGAATCGAATCCGGGAGAAAAGAGAAAGACTCTTTCTTCAGGGAGAGATAAAGAAAGAATGAAAAGAAAGAAATGAGGAAAGAGAACAATTTAGCTTCCCCATTTTCTTGTATCTTATTCATATACACAACATATACTGAAATACACATACACACAGACATATATGTATATATATATATATATGTATTCATAGATATTTATATATACAGCGCCTCCAAAATGGATTCTCTTTTGTCTTGTATGTCTTTCATTTACTCTTTCCTTTTCTTTCTTTCTTCTTTCTTTTCACGTGGACCAAGAAGAGAAGAGATGCAAAAAGGTGCCTTCAGCTGTACTGAAGAGAAAGAAGAGAATTAAGAAGAAGAAGAGGAAGAAGATCTAGCAGCTCTCTTTGCTTTCATGTCCTCTCTACATCTTCTTTTCCGACTTTAGAGAGAGAGGCAGAGACAGATACATACCCACACATCTTTCTTTTTTCTTTCTTTGTGCTTCTGTGGATGAAGAAGAGCACCACCATTGTCATTCACACACAGCTCTCTTCTTTTTTCTTCTTTAGAGACCTAGGAGTTGCTTTATGTTAGGATCGTCCCCGTCGATCTTCAAACCGTACACTTCTCTCAACTCTCTGAAATCTCTCTCAAGCTGCATAAGAAAGAAACAAAGAAAGAAGGGTGAGAAAGAC
>NW_027162867.1:0-302 GCF_002600585.1 Cystoisospora suis
ACAACCGGGGACCCCTCAGAAGGAGCCGTACGAGGCGGACAAGGCGAATAGTCCAAAGCAAAACGGTTCAAGTACCCGAAGAACACCGTGGCACTCACAACAAACCCTAAAACGATATGTGCAGTGTGCATAAGTCAGTCGATGTTTGGTGCGAAAAAACTCGTTCCCAGCGCAAGAACTGCGAGTAAATGGATGGCTTCTAGTGAAGCCTAACGTTTAGGCTCCTTCTGAGGCAGAAAGGAGCAGTGGACACGGTGGGACGGCCTCGTGCCGCACCGGAAGGGCTGCAGCACGACCCGCCG
>NW_027162868.1:0-233 GCF_002600585.1 Cystoisospora suis
GCCAAGGTGGTGCTCAGGCCTACTGGGGGATCCTGGGCGAGACACACAATTGACTGAGGTCAGCAATTCACGCGTTTGGCACTACACAAGAATGAAACCTTTTTATGCGGACTCCTCGACCGGGAGGGATCGCGAATGGACGGTGCTGGACTTCGTGATATCCCACGTTCCCCTTGGGGCGTCCGGCGCACTGGGCGCTGCCTGCGATTCGGGGGTGAGTGGCTGTTCATTTG
>NW_027162869.1:0-1856 GCF_002600585.1 Cystoisospora suis
CCTCGTTTCCCGTTCGTGTCCCACCTACGCAGCTGGAAGACTCCAGTGGGTCACTCTCCTTCCGTATGGCTGGGGCACATGTCTCTACACGGGCGATTATCGTTCCTTTCTTTATTCTGCAAGGTCTGGTCGAGGGGTTGCAAGCTAACACCCGCGTTGGTCCTTGTTCAGCATAGCCGTGTGCTATCACAAACCTGCGGGCCATAGCGCCCGCTGCGTGGAACGGACGTATATAAATGGGCGGAGGAAGGGGTTCTGGTAGATCGACTTCGATTATCATCTCGCTTCGGGCCGGGACAGTCACCGTTGTTGCAGCCGTTAATAGTTGGTTATTCCGCGTTTGCTCGAGCAGTGGTAGAGTCACTTCAGGGAAATTTGCGAATCTAACGCATTCGGAGATGGGATCTATTAGCAGTTTGGCAAGGAACTGGAAGCCGAACCTGATGATCGCCTCTTCAGCCACGCTGTCGATCACCACCACTGTGTCCCTAAGAGCCACGGGTCCAACTCGAAGCAGGAGTTCTGCAGTTGCAATTACTGGCACCTCTCCCAAGGCTCGACTGAACCCGCACATATTTCGCTCTCCGGCCCTTTCCAGGGTTATCCCCATGTCCTGAAGTCGCCTGGCTAGATCTTTACCGATAATGTTTTCTTCGGCTCCGGTGTCGAGGAGCATCCTTACTCGGATACCTTCAATGGCCCCCCATACCCTGGCACTCATGCGATAGGATTCCTGCTTTGCCTAGGTGGTGCTCAGGTCTGCCGGGGGATCCTTGGCGAGACACACAGTTGACTGAGGTGAGCAGTCCGTGCGTTTGGCACTACACATGAATGAAACCTTTTTATGCGGACTCCTCGACCGGGAGGGACCGCGAATGGACGGTGCTGGACTTCGGGATATCCCACGTTCCCCTTGGGGCATCCGGCGTCCTGGGCGCTGCCTGCGATTCAGGGGTGAGTGGCTGCCCATTCGTCCATTCTCTCTACTCCTTGACCGATCCCGTCTCCTCTTTGTCACTGCAATTGGCCTTAATTCTTCCTCCTTACAATCGCTTGTGGAATGCCCAAAGCCTCGACAGTTCTTGCACTGTGGCTTATCCTTAAACCAACAAACAGACGCCAAGTGCCCTTTCTTCTTACAAATTCTACAGAGGGGAGGACCCCTCTCAAAGTCTCTGTGGCGCTGGCCTTTCTTCTGGTCGGGGCAGTTCCTGGCCCAGTGGTTGTCTGCTCCGCATTCGTAACATTGGCCTTCCCATGACGAGGTGGCGTCTTTCGCAAATAGAATCGCGGATGGGGGCGTAGCGCCTTGGGTAGCCTGTCGTTCGCGAACCTGCTCTGCTCTTGCGAAAGCCTCAGCCCGGGCTTGACTCTGCTCCAGTGTCAAGGTAGCGTCCTCTGCTGAAGCGATGACATGGTATGACATTCTGGGGGGGAGTGCTCGCATGTAGGCGCGACGCAGCGTCTCATCGTCCCATACTGACATTGGTTTCTGTAGTATGGTGCACATCTTCTGTTGTAAATTTCTAAGTTTGAGCAAGTACCCTCGCATTTGCGTGGGGTTCACCCATACGTTCTTGAGGTCATCCAGCTTCTCGGCGTAGTATCCTATCGGGTCGCCGCCGTACGCCGCATGATGTGTAATTAGGTAATCTCTTAATCTTTGGTACCGTGGGCCGACTTCTGACAACAGGGGGAGCAGCTCCGCATGATACTGGTCGGGTAGGTATTTTAGCAGGGCCTTGACCTTCCAGTCGTCGTCTCCCACGGGGAAGTCACCCTTTGTCTCCAAATTGATGAACCACTCTTGCGGGTCCATGCTGTTGTCAACCGGGTAGGCGGGTAGCGGGTCTAGG